>NW_009627238.1:402-21898 GCF_000690535.1 Cariama cristata | reverse complement strand
ACCATAATGATTCTATGATTCTATCAGTCTAAGTCGTTGAATCTGTCTCTCTCCACTTCTATGGTTGTAAATTGCGAAGAGGATAATAATTTAGAACAGTGCCATGAAACATGAACTTTAGAACGGCTTCAGAGCTGTAGGAATGAACGGAATGAAGAAACCTCAAATTTTAATTGTAATAAATTAATGTCTTGGCATTTGGTCTTTATTTTTCCTTAGTAGATCTGTATTTAATGTGTCTGCATTGACATTTGTATTTGATCAAGAATGTGATTTTGAAGAGATCCTCCCAGTTGTCTCTGTTTAGCATGCTTCAACCCCCAGGACAGTCTTGGAGTGTGTAAACTGGATTATTTTTGAATTAAATTTATCCAAGAGATGATGAGCTCCTGCTGTGCAACTCATAGACACCATTATCTGATAGTCATTTTGTCCATGGCACTAGAATGCAACTAGCCTAAACTAACCCCTCTGGAACATCACCAAGTGTTTCCATTCTTACTGCACTGAGCTACTGGCTGATGTAGACATAGGGTTAATTATCTTGCTTATGCAGCATTCTGAAGGTGACAGATAGACAGAATTCAGTCCATTAGTATTAGCAAACTGTACTAGCTTGTGGTTGAAGAAGTATGGGATCCTCAGTCCATGCAATGTATTTATTTGTGGGGTAACAGTATTATGACAAAATTACTGTATTGGTGCCCAGGTTAACTAGAAAACAATGTTCTGTGGGAATGCAGGAAACCCAAAAAGTTAGAGGACTGTAGTATGAGGAGACAAGGAATAAAAATCAGACTTGTTAAAACAGTTTTTTACTGACATCCCCTAAATACATTTAAAGGAAACATTGCCATGTTGGCTGTAATGAATCTCCTCTGCACAATTGTAACTATTTTGGGACTACCTGAGGATCCCTTTAGTGTACAGGAATTACCAACGGGTGCAGCCACGTTTGTGCTGGAATAGTTTGAAATTTTTAGCATTTGATCCATTTAAGGCTAGTGCCAAAGAAAATTGTGTGTGTTCTTGACAGACTTCATCAAGCTGATTCAGGCTGTGATGAGTTACAGAGGTTTTGCTTCAGCATTTACTGTGTCTCGCACTCACTAATCACTGGGTCTGCATGCCTCATCAGATGGGCTAGCAAAGCTCAAGAAAGTCATTGTTGCAGGATTTATAGATTGAACCTCCCATAACAACATTTTACTCCTAAGCCCAGTAGGTCCAAATCATTTCCTCCCAACCATGAGTAACCAATCTTCCTTTCTAATCATTCTTCCATATTCTTCTTCTGTTATCTTTTTCTCCTCTCTACTGAACAAAACTCTTAAATAGAAATGCCAATATGTAAACAATTACTAAAACAATTTAAAATAAGAAGTTATTTTCAAATAATGGCTCCTGACTAATGTGTACCTCTTGGCTGACACTCTATTGCAGAATAGCAACACAGTTTTCATGCCAGGGGCAAATGGTGAAGGTGACTTGTAGGCAAGCTGCCTGAGTAGGAGCAGATCTATATCACTCTTGCTTCCAGAGTCCACACATTTGCACTTGGTGGCATGTAACATCAACAGCTATACAATGGCAGTTCTTGCTACTGTAGAGTACAAGTTGAGCACAGAGCTTTAGAGAGCGGCAACTGGGAGACGCAGCAGAAGTGCATGAGAGGAATCCAGGGCAAGCTGTGAAAGCTGCTTTATTGCAAAGGGAGTTGAGGTGAAAGGAAGTTCATTGAAAATGAGTGTGAGGACATGGATGGGACTTCAGCAAAGGAGCCTTTACAGTACTTAGACTGTGTAGGTGTTATGGGGCATGTAATTGTGAAGATGTGTAAGGGACAATTTGCAGTGAGAGGTGGTGTGCCATTGATAGACAGGATGCATTTAGTAGGCCCTGAGGGGGGAAAAAAAAAGTAGGTATGATGGGAAAAGACCAGCTTTTTGCGTTAAGTCCTGCTCTCTGCCTTGAGAGTGTGGAAGTCAAAAAATTACACTTGTTCTGCCTTTACAGCATGCATGCATGACTGGACAGGAGAGGTGGGAGCTGGCAAGGATGGGGAAGAGATTGTGCAGTGGAAGGAGTGAGGGAGAACTGGGACCTCAGGAAGAGGTGGGGTGGTTACTCATGTTCGGAAGGAAAGGGTTTGGACCTACTGGACTTAGGGGTAAAATGTTGTTAGAGGAAGTTTAGTCCAGCATAGTTGGGAAGGGAGGATAAACAGAGGTGAGAGGACTAGGGGTCCAAAGAGAAGACAGGATGAGAAAGCAGATGAGGGAAGCGGCAGGAGCAAGGGAAGATCCAAGGGGATTGAGAATAGTGTAAAGAGGGAGAAGTTCAGGCTCTTCTTGAGCTCATTGCTTGCCCTGCTTCCTTTTGCTGAAGAAACTCAGTCTGAGGTATTTTGAAGGATTACATTGTATTCTTTTGGATCCTGTGGTGTTCCTCTAGAACAGGGCCGATATCCCCTCAGGTGTGTCCCTGCCCCAGCACTGGTCATCTGCAGTTCCTCACCAGTGTCCTTGCCCTGGCATGAGTTTCCCACAGGCTGAAGCTGCCTTGGAGGTGTCCTTCCTCTGGCATCAAGCACCTTCTCCTCCCAAGTATGCATCTCCAGCTGTGTCCCCAACATCTTCCACCTGTCTCCTCCAGTTTGTTCCCTTTCTTTTCTCCTGCCCACTTACTGCTCTTTCTTAAATATGTTTGAGCAGTGGTGCCATGTGTTCCCCTGACTGTCTACAATTTTAGTGTGCAATGGGCTGGTTTTGTCCATTTCTCATCTGGCTGGATGCAGCTGTTAGGGCATAGGGCAGTTCCTGGCCCACCAGCAGCCCCAGCTGCCTAAACCATCACAGTCCTGATCAATAGTCTCACAGACTATGTTGCAGCCACCACCACCAGCTGCCTCACAGCACATAGCTTCCAGCTTTCCTCCAAATGTCAGGGCTGGCACTAAGTGTGGGGTTCTCCCTTCATGCGAGGCACGGACGACTCAGCACACCAATATGATGATCAGAGAAGTCCTTTATTAATCAGAAGGCTACATCTTATATTATGTTTTCTACTTCTGTACACTCTCTTGCTCAAGCTCTGATTGGTTACATGTACTGTTCACGCGACTATCACACGTTTTAGAAAAGATTCAGATAGGTGCTTATGGTATGCGTAGCTTCTATGTAAATTAGACACAAGTTCTTTGTCTAGCACACAAGCTCTTTGTCTCACCTCGTTACTATGATTTTATTTCTTAATTTTATCTATCTCCGGTTCCCCTAGTATCCATCTCTGTTCCACAAGTATCCATCTCTTGTTCTACAAGCTTGCTTCTTTGTATAACTCTCTGCATTTTTCCCACATCTTATTACATTCTCAAAATGTCCTCCAGCTCATTGCTAACATAAAATGATCCTACACTAAGAAATCCTGTGTTGCCATTTTCCCCCCCTGCTGCCATGTGTTCTCCCTGCCAGTTTCTCTATCATGGCAAGCCAAGCTGTTCCCAGTAGGCAGAGAGACTTCAGAGCTGTTTAATTCAAGGTCCAAGAACACCAGCCAACTGCTTCCTCTGCACCTCCTGGCACAGCTGCCCTGCCGCCCTGCTCTGCCTGTGCCCTCTTTCCTCCCTGGCACCCCAAGGAGCGTCCCAAGCAGGTCAGGAGAAAGCAGCTGGTTGTGGGGCCTGGGTGGTCAAGGTACAAGCCCCATGCCACCTGGCTGCATTGATAACACACAGGGATGAGGCAGCAGGTGGAGCAGCCCGCTCCTTTCAGGGTTGTTGCAAGGCCCAGAAGGGTGACCATGGGGTAGGGAAAAGGGGATGGGGGACAGAGTGCCATAAATGACAGAGATGTGTCCTTGCCACATTCCTGTTGTGCAGTGACTCACAGTGGACAAAAAGAACTGTCATTGCTGCATCACCTGCCCAGAGGTGCAAGGGGTCCTCCAGAGCAGGGTGTGATGGATGGACCTGACTCCTTGACCAAACTAGTGGTAGTTTGGTTCAGGCTCCAAAGGCAGTAAAAGCCTCGGCCATAACTGGGCCAAGAAACTCTCGAGTTCCAACCTGTTCTCTGAATGCCCACTCAGGAACAGGGTGACATGGTGAGCATTGATGCATATGAGCTTGGAAACTGCAGCACTGACCATATGATTAATAGAAGAATAGCAAGTGGTTCTTCAAGACTCATTTGTCAAGGAACAAAGGAATTTGTGGGTACCAGGAGCCTGATGCTTACATTTTCCATCGCATGTAATTTGACTATGAGCCAACCACTTTATTCCATAAATACGACAGCCTAAGGATGCCCTCTTGGAGCTCTCCCTGCTAAGCAGCTGGCTGCATGGTGGTGATCTCCCCCTGAGCTGGGACACCTCTCAGGGTTACTCCTCGAGGCTGAGAGACCTCTTACCAACTGCAGATCTTTGGTAAGTGACCGATAGTGTGCATATAACCTTGTATTATGGTGCACTAAGATTTTGTATTGGTAATTTTGATTCATTACTATAACCTCTGTGCAGTAAGTAATACAGTGAACCTTGCCATCTGTTAAGTTTCACTTTTACAGTATCTTCAATTGCTGCTAATTTGGTGGTGGTTCTTTAAGTGGTCAAAATATTCACTGTGACAGAGGGACAATGGGTTCTGGTCTTTTGGGGGCTGTTTTCTGTCATTCTTTGTGATGGGATGTTTTCTGAGGCAAGGTCCTGAGCAGGGATGGTGACCTGACCTTGGCCAGCTGTGGGATGCCCATCGTGCCCACTCCACAACAGGATGCAGGGAGAAAATGTGAAAAAGTTTGTGTGTTGAGATAAAGACTGGGAGATTGCTTATCGTTACCATCATGGGCAAAACAGACTTGACTTGGGGAAATTAATTTGATTTATTGCCAATTAAAATAGACTTGGATAGTGAGAAACAAAACCAAAAATTAAAAGACCCCCGCCTCTTTCCCAGGCTCATCTTCACTCCCAAGCCTTCCACCTCCTCCCCTCGAGCAGTCCAGTGGTAAGGAGGAATGGGGCTTGAAGGCAGTCCATAACAGCTCCTTTCTGCTGCTTATTCTTCCTCATGCTGTTTCACTGCCCCAGTGTGGTGTCCCTCCCACGGGCCACAGTTCCTTCAGGGAACATCCACCTGCTCCACTGTGGTCCTCTCCAGGGGCTGCAGGGGAGTTCCTGCTCTGGTGCCCACAGCACCTCCTCCCCCGCCTGTCTCACTGACCTTGGTGCTAGCACTGCTGTTTCTCACTTGATGTTTTCTTCACCTCACTCCTCTGCTTGCCTGGCTTTTTTGCCCTTTCTTAAACAGGCTTTCCCAGAGGCACCGCAAGCTTGGCCGAAGGGCTCAAGCGGGTCCCGCAGCTGACTGGAACCATCGTGACCGGCACAGAGCTGCCCACAGCCTTCGCCTGCAGAGCTCCCCAGAGTCTCCGCTGCCAGCACCCGGACATAACTGGTACAGAAGGGGAGATAAATTTTGAAGAGGGAATGTTGTTATAACCTATATGCGACAACAAGGGACAGAGAGAGAGGAACAGCATGGAAGGCGAGTGCAGGGGGAGGGGGCTGAGGAGCCACCCATAACTGGAAGAGGAGGAGAGGGGAGACAAGGACCTTGCCTGTGGGATGCCCAGCTCCTGGCAGTGACACTGAGCTCTTGAGGGTGTGGGAGGTGAGATGAGACTCCGGTGCTGAGGCAGCTCTCCTGAAACTGGTCAAGAAAATGGTAACACCACATCTCTGGCTTTGGGCCAGCTAATAAAGTGGTGGATAGGAGGAAGTGGCTGCTTTTGCTGCCTCTCTTTTACGTGTGTGGAAGACATAGCAGTAAATAAGTCATGAGGTAGTCTGTCAGCAGCTGGAGTGCCAGGCTGGTTGACAAGGAGGATTTACAGTCTTCTCTGGTGAAAGGGGTTTTATTCTCCCCCTGTGCCTCACACAAGCCTTTCACAGACTCTTTTCCTTGGCATCTCAGCCACTAAAAGTATCTCCTTGCTTTTCACGTGCTTTCTTTCTGTCAGTTCTTCTCCCCCACCAATGACTGTTGCGGCTTTGAACATCCAGAAGGGTGAAAACAAGAGGCAGAAACACCTGATAAACCTAGCAGTTTAGAAAAAATGGGGGTGGGGGAAGAGGAGGGGGAAATTAATTCTAAAATGGGAGGAACACCACTAAGACCTCACTATGTGTTAACATTTTAACAATGAAATCATAGAGCCCAAGGAACTGTTTCCCAATGGGATAAGAACATTACAGATTAATTTTTGACACTAAAAAGCTTTTTTTTTTTTTTCTGTTCAGCTGCCCTGCTTGTAGTGGCAGCAGGATGCTACTAAGCACACCATGCAGCAGAGTGCACAAAGGTGTACAAGGAGCAATCAGCTTGGCATTGGATAATGGTCAGGAAGCTTAAAAGAAATTTAACGAATCTGTAACCATTTCTTTGCTTTTCTGCCCTCCTCTCCCCCCCGCCCCCTTCCCCCTTACAAATAGTAGGGACATTTATATCATATCTCTCGAGGCATATTTACAGTCACACACTCATGGTGGGGAAGACTTGTCCCTGTAGGAACAATTAGGAGTTGCACCAACAGATTCAGTCTCTCTAAATGTCACCTAAAATTTTAATCTACATCCTCACTTACTCATAGCCTAACATCCACTCAATAAAAACTACTCTGAGTAGATTGCAGCCTGCATATTATCGTGTATGTCATGATAAAAAAAAATCATAACTCATGCACAAACAATTCAGAAGTTCAGATACACGTGTATAAGCATTAACAAAATGGAAGAAAAGGAGATATTAAGCATAAGCTGGTTTAATTATAAATCTTATATTTATAGAGTTAATAATTCCTGTTATCTCCATTATGTAGAATATGGAGAATATGGAGAACTTTGGAAAAAATATAGGAGAATAAAATAGATTGTAGATTTTTGTTTGTGGCTTGCTGTTGTATGAGTCCCTTGGAGATTGTGTATTTTTTTCCCATGAGGGATTCCTGTTTTATTTTTCATGACAAGAAAAACACTCTCTGGAACAAAATGAAGGTATGTGTAGCAGCATTTAAATCACTTAACTAAGGTCTGCTGCTAGAAAGTTACATCAACTTTTGGTTTTAAAAGTGTTTGGAGGGAAAGAACATGGAGTGGTAAATAATAAATCTACTTGCCCTCAGACTGGGTTGTGAAATACCTTGGAGAATGGGTAGATACAGCTGATGAAGATAAAAAGACACATTGTACTATTTGTCTAAGCACAACAGGAGAATTTATGAGACTTGACAGTTTTGGATGTTTATTAGGATTTATCTGAGTTCTAGGGAAGAGTAATGAAAGCTGTTAGTGACTGCAGCATGCTGGAAATTGGCATCTGCATGTATCAGGAGAAGCCCAAGTTGTGTCTACTAGTGCAACAAACAACCCTGAAAGGCAGCAAGCTGAACCGTGAGGTTGCATTGTCACTTTAGCTATTGAGGAGCATATTTATTTCATGACTTTTGACTGGAGATGTTGAACAGAATCCAGAATGTTTTCTCTAAATTGGTAAAATACTCCTTTACCACATCCATGTCCTAAAAAAATCTCCGTTTTTGTAAAATTCAGTAGTTATTATGTTTTTTTTTGTTTACTTACATTTAAGGAAAAAAGGCTGTAAGAAATACATTTGCTCTGTGAGCATACCACAGATGCAAGTAATAAATGAGGACTCTCATCCCAGTTTATATCATTTCTCTATTTCCACTGTTTGTGATAAGTACTATTTAAAAGCCTTAATTAATGAGACAGAAAGTGTGAGGTCCTTAAAGACAGTTACCTGGCACTGTCTTCAGCATGTTTCTCTAGGGAGCACTGTTTTGATTATTTGTCTTCTGTTTCGGTCACTCCGGGGCTGATGTCATACTTCCACTACCAGAGGAATTGTGCAGCAGTAAACCTACGCTGTGCCAGACCCTTCCTTTGTTAAATACAATTTAAAATTCTGGAGAACCTCCTTTCTGTCTTGCTGTCTGCTCTGAACTGAACATACGCCCTTCAGAACTGCAGGGTTTCAGAAGGTAAGTATGGCAGATCTCTTCTGCCTATTGTATGACAACCAGAAGATGCATATGATTTTATAATTATCTCTTAGATGTCAGCTTCCCTCTTCGTAGATTTCAAGGATCCCTCACTTCCAGATATGGCAGAAAGGCTTCGGGTTTGGGAGGGAAAACTCGTGAGGATTTGCTTTGTTTTACTGGGAGAGTGGGATTTGCTCCTCCAGACTCCTGTGACAGAATGGCCATAGCTGTGTCACTACGTTTATCAGTTTTCTGGGAAACCAGCTGAGCTACAAGAGACGAGACCTATTTCTTCATCTGGCTTGTGTTTCCTGGCTGGCTTCAAGGCCATCTTCTGAACACATATGTACATTTGGCGATATGAGAGAAGGCACAAACTACCTGGTAAGTGGCCTTTCCACATCTTTACAGCTCAGTCCATAGCTGATTCTGAGGAAGACTAATTTATTCTCATTCTTAATTCGGCTGGCACCAGATGTCTTATAGAGATTTCAAGATGCATACTTGCATGTGCCAGAAACCTGACTGCTGGTTTCTGAGCCCACAGACACCTCCGCAGAACTGGGCTATGAGGTCAGTATAATCCATGTGGGCATAGGGGGATTAAAGCCATAGGGACAGCATCTTGTCTTGCCTTGGTGAAGGTGATAAACACGCTTATAGATCTCAACCAGAAAATCTCCAATGGCATGAACAAATACAACTTGGAAACAATGTGCATTCACCCAGGCAAGCCCCGCAGAGACACTAGCTTTAGGCTGCTAAGATCAAGCAGCCTGAAGTATCTATCTGGAATGCTGGTCACATTTCACACCAGCTGAAATACTTAGCAGTGCAATCTGCAAGGATCATAAATAGGAATACTAAATTTTTGAAAGAGCAGATGTAGAAAAATGTTTCTTTCATGAAAATCATAAACAAATGCAGTTCCTTCCAAATCCTAACAACTTCTGAAACTGTTCTCCAAGCAGAAACATCTGTCTCTTGGGTAAGACCAAGTCTCTTTTAATATAACACAGCCTCTGATTTTCTTCCTCCCTTAATCTGCTTTTAGCCTTGTCAGCTGTGCCAAGGGTCTGTGTTGAAAGTGCCAGTTCTCAGCCATACGCTACGGCCACAGTGGGATGTTGAGATGTGGGTGACCACCTCCAGGGAGTACTTGCTGTATTAAAAACATCTGGGAGAACACAGGTTTTGGTGGAGAAAGAGTGCAATTGATGGTTGTCCTCAAGAGTTGAAATTTTTATGGAAGACACTAGCGTTCAGTGCGTTGCCCTGGGATTATCACTACAGCCAGACCAAAAACAGTACATGAAAAAACTCTGCTTTAGGACCAAGAATACTTTCCTTTGGATAATTAGGTTCTGCAGACTTGAGAGTGGATGTCTGAGTCTCACAGTCTTCCTCGTTCCCCTGTCCCCCTTCAGAAGATGCTATGGAGGATAATCAGTCCTGTGAGTCTCACCAGTTTCTGAATCTTGCACAGTTTCCCAGTCACACTCTACCTCATTTTTGAGTATCTTCCCTGGAGATTAAAATTGAACACTTTATCATTACAATATGTAGAGACAGAAAAGTGCTACATTTTCTGTGCAGGATATTTTTACTGACATGCAATGGCATTTGAAACACGTTTGGAACAAGGTGCTTGTTCCTTTTCTGCCAATATTTAAAAAGTGGCTTCTGGTTTTGGGTGTTTGGCTGCAGATAACTACTAGGACCTAGTTTCCAAAGGAGTCAAATATTTACACCACCAGAGGACATGTGAGAATTCTGCATGCTTACACTGGTAGTTGCTGATGGCTGTTCTGCTGTTCTGCTCCTGAGCTCTGCATGCTGTAATAAAACAGGCATGTATGATGGTCATGCATACTCATAAAGTGTTTTAACAATGCTGGATGTATGGCTGGACACAAGAGGAGATGTAGGAAGGAAATCTTTGTCAGGACTCCAACTTGAGTGCAGATGAAAAGCAATACTCACTTTCTCTGGAGCAGCAGCCTTAACTCTTCTTTGAGGTGTGGGCATCCACAAATTTCCAGTAGGAAAGCAGGCTGCCCCATACAGCAAATATTAATTGCCTGGTAATAGCTTTCCTTGTCTAAACCTAAAAAGATGCTCAAGTCCCAGGACTAAAACTGTTGCTGTAGAGCATCCGGCTGTGAATAGTGTCACAAAGTCAGCCATTCTGCAGGTCACTGGAGAGGAGAAAGGGAAACCCTCCCCAAAACAGGCTGAAGGCTGTTCTTTCCACCTCTCAAAAAAGCCTTCCCTCCTGTTACTACAAGCTGAAACAGAGGGGACTAAAGGCCTGGACTCCTCTCCTCCTTCTCTCAGAGAGGTGCTGGCCCTTTGGCGGTGAAATGATGATCTTCTTTGGGACAAGGTTTGAGCAGCAATACTAAAGTGCAGGGTAACTTGGCAGAGACCACTGCAATACCTTTCAGAAGCAATGGGAGAGACTGCACAGCACCTGGGGAAGGGTCGGAGGAACTCCAAAAAAGCTTAAATATTTCTGGTGGTGTTTGGAGTTAAAGTCTGAGGCACTGGAACTGCATACATTGCACAAAAAGTTTTAATTAAGTAGCTTCACAAGATGGGTAAGTAAAAGTAGCTAACAACCATCTTGAACAGGGGCCAACACCACTTGTGTGTGAGGGGGGAGAGGTGATGGATGGCATTTGTAGGACAGACTCACAGAACCCATAGAAGTCCCTGGCTACTTTATTAGCAGGGAGAGTGATGCACGTTTTTGCTATTAAACCTAAAATTTACACGTTCTTTTTATACACAAAAACTTTTGCAAAGATAAGGACTGAGATTTAAAAGCCAAGACATTTACTTTTAGTCCATTGGTTGAAGTCTTCAGGAAGGAAACTGTGAATCTGCAGGGAATAGTCTAGTTGCTGTGGGCACAGCTCTCTCAGATGCTTTGGGTGTCTATGAATGATGTCAGAGAACATGCCCGGGTCCCTCCTGCTCCTCCCCACCACCCCCGCGGCCACCTTGCAAAAAGCATCGCAGGTGGGGCAACAGTGTCACCTGCTGGTAAGCGAAATGACTGCTCCTGCCTGCTACTTTAATTTCCACTGCACATCGCCGACGGCTTTTAGGTGTTCTGTGAGAATACCGCTCCTCACCTTTACATTAAAGGTGACAGTGCGGTGAAGCGGTGTCAGTAAAAGACTCGGAGATGACAGCATTTCTTTCAATTTCAATGTTATTTAAACACTACAGATTTTCCGAAGTTTGCTTAACGAATTTTAGAGTGGCTTTGGTGATACAGCTTTTGTCTATCTTAGTTATATTATTTTTATGACCCGTATTTTGATCTGCATTTGCTGTTGGTTAAGAATCCATAAAAGCCTAGTATGGCTATCACCTGCTTACCTTAAAACCTTCAACTAAAAGTCTATGGATCTTGCACTTCTGTGTATGTCTAACACATATGTATGTATGTATTTCACAAGGGTGGTGAAATGAGTGATCATGCAGAAGAAAACTGCAATAAAAGCAATTCTGTCCAGGAAACATCTGGAGAAGGAAATGCCTCTCCTGCTAAGGACTGCTCAAAAACACAAAAACAATTGGTATGACTTCTCCAGTACCATTTTATTACCAAGAGACTTTCCATTGCCTTCAATTTCTTCTATAATTACAAAAATAAAAGCTGGAGTCAATAGGAAAATATCAATAATAACAACAGTGAAATGAGTCAAGTTTGCAGTGCAGTGATTTAGAGGGCTAAGATCACTTCTGAGCTCAAATGAAATAATAAGTAGGGAAATAGGAGAGTACTCTTAGAGGCAGGACTACCTCCATAGCTTATTATTTGTTTCCAACTTGAAATTGCATAATTCATGATCATGGACAACGATAATGATGAAGCATATTTTCTGCACTGAAAATCTACTCCAGACTCAAAAGCAGCAACGTCTGAATAATGTAGGTACATGAGATTGCCCTATAGGTTTTCAGGAGGATGCAGCTGAAGATAGCATCAACCACCTTGTAAATAAGTGCACTCAAAAGCATTGTTATTTCTAAATCACTGTATCAGCAGATCGGAGTGAACTCCCTCTGCTTGTCCCATGACAAGCAATGAAGGCACTCACTTATTTGTGAAAAATCACTGTGGACTCTGGACAGAATGACACCCTCCAGGGAAGCTGAGGAATGGCAAGACAGCTCCACTTAGGACCTAAGAGGAGAAAAGATAAATTCATATGTACGTTTGTGCCTTTGCATAATGAATGACAACTATATGTTCAATGTCCAGGGTCATTGTCCAAAAGGAAATTGTTTGTCACAGTGCCCATGTTTGTTTGCATTTAATTTAAACATGACTGTCAAGGTACATGGGCTATGTGGAATGGCAATATGAAAGCTGATGTTTTAACCTCCTAAACTATTCAACAGTTTTAGTTAATTGCAAACATTAATTGCATAACATAGGCAAGAAAATGCTCCCTCCTATTTCTCAAAAACTGTGCTCAGTTTAGCTTATTTTTCTCCGTGCTTTTTTCATACTCCTCACTTGTGCAAATCCTTCCTTCCTGCTCCTCCAGACATTTCCTTTGCTCCCAGATTGTTTGGACAAAGATGGTTTCTAGGCATCTGAGGGAACAGTGAAGATAAGCGTGAATCCAGTTGAGACGCTTATAATCATAGTACTTGTTTTTACATTATGGATAAAGTTGAAGAAAATATTACATGATTCGGCCTCCCACAAGACAACTTTCAAACTCCATGGCACTGTACCAGAGTCACGGTTGTTGCCTCTGCTGTCAGGATGCATAGTCTGTCAAAGGAATACTCAGTTAACACTTAGACAGGCAAACATTGTGATCATAATTTAGGCTGAGTTTTGCTTCATTTTCCTACCTGTGCTGGTTTAAGTTATCAAGAACATTAATTTTAATGTCATTTGAAAGCCAGTGAGAACACTTGGCAGCTAATAAATATTTATTCCAATTGTACTAATTATAAACTTTCTGTTGTTTATTTATAGCAAAAAGTTGAGAAACAATTAAAATGCTTAGCCTTTCAAAATCCAGGACCACAGGTAGCTGACTTCAATCCTAAAACTAGGGAGCAGAAAAAGAAGGCATGCATGTCACGGATGAAACAAGATATTTTTAATAAGACCAAGTAAGATGTGGTAATTTATTACATATTTTAATTTTTAAACTGTCTGGGATGCTGTTTACTGAATATAAATAAAATTAATAAAAGCATTAATATTTTGCAGAGACATTTCTTATTACACATGAAAGCTGTGCTGAGAAAACAAGCTTTTTCTGTGTGACTTAAGAGAATTTTGATTTACTTCTTTGTTGTACTTTCATTTTTAATAACAGTGGCTGTTGGAATTGGGAAATAATGCTGGTATTTCATTATGTTGTGAGGTTGTTAAAGAGGAAATATTTGTTCCTGGACAGATGTTTTCCACATTTGTTTGGTCTTTGAACATGTTGAAGCATTCTCTAAGAATCACTTTTTCTTCTCTTTCGCAGAGTTACAAAGAAGTATGACAAACATGGAAGGCTGCTTTGTAATAACATCGATTTGTGTGATTGCCTGGAGAAGAACTGCCTGGGTTGCTTCTATCCTTGCCCCAAATGCAATTCAAACAAATGTGGACCAGAATGTCGCTGCAATAGGAGATGGGTTTATGATACAATTGAGACTGAAGGTGGGAATGTGATCAGTGTGTTGCCATTTTGTGTCTCTGACTGATTTTGTTCTGATAGTTCATACACCTGAGATAAGTTCTTCTTTCTTCACATTTTATTAAAGTAAATCTTGGCTTTATGAATTGTCTCTAATGAAGTGCCTGGCAGTGGTGTTTGTTCTTCTTTATTGGTGCCTATCTAGCAGACTTTAACTTTCCCCATTAAGTAAAAGTATGTATTTCATTCTTCTTCAGCCTTGCAAGCTTTACTGAGGCATCTAGTCAGTCCTCTCTAAATCTTGACTTTCTAAAACTGAAGGTGTCTGAACTGCTGTGGGAATACAATTTATTATCCTGGGACGCTGAACCACATTACTTGTAATCAGTTTTTTTCTCACCGATTTCTTTACTTTTCATTTACTCAGATGTGTGACACAACTCTTTCTTTTGTTGTGAATGCTTGTCTAAGTGTCTTTTCCTTCTGATGCATTGTATATGTCTTGTATAGATGAGGCAGGTGTCATTTGAGATAACACTGTTCTTTGAAACTTTACATGTCCCTCCATGTATAAAGCAGAGGAGAGTGGAAACAACTGTGCAATTCTTTCTTGCTGCCCAAGCTACAAGACTGAAACCAACATGTTCAGTCAGCTTTTTTCCTTTTTTTTTTTTTTTTCTTTTTTTTTACAGCATACGGTGCACTCAACCTTGATCAGTCATTAATTATATAGGTAGAGGTAAATGGATTGGATATTTTTGCCTCTGGACAGAAAAGTCTCCTCAGTTTCAGGATTTTCCTCTTCATGCAAGACATGACAGATTTCAAATGCCATAACTTACACCCAGTCTTCTTATGAGGTAGGTGTTCTCATTCATGATGGGCACTCACACCCTTTTTGAGGAGTGAGGGTCTCTCTGGATCTTGAAGGGGGGAGGGCTGCAGACTGCTGCAGGTGATCTCCAGGAGCATGCTGTTAGTGGGGGAATCATTCCCTGGGCCCAGTGCTTCTTGTTTTTGAGGAGACTCTCCCAACTTTGAACATGGCACCACTTTTCTCCACTACAAGAAGCCATTCTCTGTGGAGAAAGACCCCCTGCTCCAAGGCAGAGATATCTCCCACCAGAATAAAATACCAGGAACACATCCCAAGAATGCCTTAACACCACAATCTCCTTCTGACTTGATACCTCTGAAAGATCTGGTGCTTCTCTCAACTAATGGCATGTCAGTACTTAAGCTTGTAGCATAAAAACACTCAGTACCAAAAAACTTCACAGAAATATTTGCTATGGTGGTTTAAACACTCTCTGTTTGGCAGTCGGATCTGGTGCTGTTCTCTCATATACCTCATAGGTCCCAAAGTATCCTTTGACTTGTGCCAGGAATCCAAATAGTGCACATCATCTCTGAGCTGTATTTCTTAAGGTAGGTGGAAATCCTGCCAACGCAGCCAGGGACCGGTTTCTTATTCCAGGTGTGCCATGGACTCATTCTCATTCTGATTGAATAACCAGCTCTTCAAGAAGATAACGTCGATTTACATGGACAGGAAGATGGCAGCCTTCCTTTGAAATAACCTGAAGACCTGAAATGGACAGGTTTGAATTAGCTTCACTTTATTTCCACTTAAAGGCAAAAACCCAAATAGTTTCTCAAGTGGATTCCTGTGGTAAGGCTACATGTTAAATTTTTTGAGTAATGTGATTAAACCCAGACTGGTGTAAATCGTTAGAATCCCATTATTGAAGTAATTGGTGTTACTTTGTGGCTTTTAACATGGACTGTGCCTCTGTCACAATCATAGCTAAATGCAAAGTATAAGAGAAATCCATCACAAACACACTTAGTGCAACCTTGAAAATATAGCACAAAACTTGAAAAAACAGAAGTGAGAACCAAGATAAGGGTAATGAAATAAGACATTGCAGAGGCAGTTCTGCTGTGGTGTGAGAATGACTCTTCATCGTTGCAATGATCCTGCTAACTTTTCCCCCAATTCCGAATGAGCAGCTGACAGTGCACAAGTATAATTCCTATTAGGGCAGTTGTACATGGGAAGAACAAAACAAAACACACACACAAAAAAGAAAGAGACTAGTGTCATGCATATGTTTATACTGATTGTGAAACTTAGTGGTATATACATGTATATAAAAATAACAACAGAGTGCTCATATCTGATAGTTTTTGTTAGGCAATAACATAATGCCACACTGCATGACGTGGTTTAAAATAAAATCCCTTACCAGAAAAGGCAGAGAACATTTCTTAGTCTCTTATGAAATTGGCCACTCTCCAGGTGACACTAGATCATCTTTGTATAAGATGTAAGTCTAAACAGAATATGTTTTTCCCTATAGAATAAGTTTGCTTTAGAAACCTAATGTTTAAAAAAAGGGGAAGCAAATCAATGAATGGTTGCATAAGGTATGTTGGTCCTCCTCTTCTCTCTCCCCTCTCTGCCTCCCGCCCCGGATTATGCAGGTTAGACAGTTCGTGACACTGTAAATTTACTTTGCCTGTCTTTTCCTTGTCCACGTGGCTGCTTTGCTCACAGCTACCAGTGATCCCACTGTGGCTTAAGAAAACATGAAAGCACAGATACATATTAAACTAAAGCCTAGTTAAGATAACATCTTTCAGTCCCTTGCCTAAAAATTGACTGTTTAATTTGAATTCGTTGTGCCTTCTACTGTATTTCCCTTGCTTACAATCTACATCTATCTGGAAGGAGGTATTCACTCTCTGCTTTCTTAGATATTATTACTACAAGGAAGTCAGTCTCATGGAAATGAATAATGTGCTCCCATGTGATTTTTGTGTAGGTAAAGATGGTTCTTTCTCTACTAACCTCCTGTGTGGATGGGCATGGTCTTACTGGGATCCTCTCAATTCCAAACACTCCACTGTACATCTCCTGCCATTTAGAAACTTGAAAACTCAGAAAACAAAGTAAGAACTATGCACAGCATCTTGTTGTTTGCCTTCATTGCACTGTTAGACTTTAAGCCAGAAAGTTAGCCACTGAAGACGCTCATTACTTAACAATTTGTCTATACTTCTCGATATCAGAAGTTGTCACAGCTCTGAGGAAAAAACCACAACAGCTGTCCTTGCACATTGCATTGGATACTTGCAGCTGTCTTTAAAACAACAGCCAATTTAAAGGAAATGTTAATAATTTAATTATCATGTGGCTCAGAGGAGGCCATAATGAAAGTGAAGGCCATTAAATATTATGACTTTTAAGATGTGAAGGTGTGCTAAAGTCAAAGAAGACGCAAGGCTTTATCAGATGAGTTGAAAGATGAGAGTTTTGGATAAGAAGGCAGATCAAAGATGTATTTGGGCGCAAGGCTGACTAGCTAGTCAGCTATAGCAAGGCCACCACTCTCATGTCTACCTCTGTTTCCATGCTAATAAATGGGCAAAATTATGCTGACTTTTGTCTTGCTTAGTGTTTGCAAATCCTTCATGCAAAGTTCCACGATGAAAACTTAGAATTATGTATATAAATCCTTTTATGTAAAGGCTCCACAATTACTAATCTATAGTTACATATATAGCACAGCACCTCTGAAACACAGACTAGGAATACAATAGATTATAGCACTGTAAAACAACAGGCAGAAAATTGAGGGTTTTTTTCCCAAAGTATGGTCCCAAATTTTGTATGAAAAGCGTGATGGGATTCCTGTCCACATGGAGACTTTAACATTAGGTAACTGCAGTAAACTGCACAGCATTCAGTTTAGCTACAGTGCTTTAAAAATGATGGACAGTGAGCCCTGCGAGAAGTCAGATCTGAGGTTCCAGAAAGTCTGGATATTTCAGTCACAACCTGAGACCACTAAACTGTTCCTCCTGGCTTAAAATTAACTTCTGCATGTGGCGAGGTGCCATTCAATCCCACCACATCATTTAGAGAAAAATAAGTCCATACTGTTACTGAACTTACACTAGTATGTGCCAGCGTTTGTTGAGGTAAGAGCTCTACAGTTAGTATTTGCTAGCCTGTGTGATTCATACAACACAGAAAAGCATTTTAAAAAAAGAAAAATAACACACTTTGAACTCTTTTTCCAGACAATTTTCATGATCCTTTTAACACCTCCTATAAGACCACAACTGAACTTCCTCCATATACATCCACACCAGAGTAGAATACAGATTTGATTCACTTCAGTGGCAAAACTTGAAGAGCTTGACTAAAGAAATACATACTCATACTTTCTGGATAAATATTTAAATATGCCTTAGATAAATATTTGCACTAAAAGCGTTACAGTTGCTGCAGCTCTACTGGGTTTCTTAGCTAGCGATAGCAAGATTGATTGTAGCTTCTCCTTTGACACCTTGTTTATGATCTTAAAATACTTTCAAACATATTATGCATGTTTCAGTGGAGTGTTTTGTTTGATCCCATACTATTCAGAAAACTGAGGTATCAAGTCTGAGCTAACTGCAACTTTGAACATTAGTTAGAATATGATAACTGCATTTCATTAACCTTGATTGGTAATCTTGTCACAAGCTACAGAAATATTTCCTGTCCTATCATTTGCAGAGGGCAATGCATCTTTTCTCCATTGGTCTGGCCCTGTAAAGTACTGCCCTGCTCCCATCTCCACTCCTGTACAAATGTATGAAAGGTGGTCCATTACAGGATCATCTCTGTTTGTGTTGTAATGGAGTAAATTAAGGCCTATTGTCCACCGCTGAATCTCCTGTATGCTAACAGATGCCTTTGATTAAAGGAGTAGGCTATGCAGCCCTTATTTCCATCGTGAGGCACTGTGTCATCCAAATAATCTGACTCCCTTCTCATGATTAGACGTAATAGTGAATGTTAACATAGAAGTACAAAAATAGCAAACAATAAACCAGCACACAGAACAAACAAACTATGAGACCCCTGCCCTTATTCATAGTCCCCTGTCCCTACTCCTTCTGAGAAGAACCCAAATAGTCCTGGTGATTTTAATGAAATCACTCGTTCAGTAGAATGCAATTAATGATACAGGAAGAATGGCAGATTGTTTCCTAATGGTAACAGTCACAGACCGCAACAAAGGAGTATTTATTTCTGATAGATGTAATTTAACTGAAACACTTAGAACACACTTTACAAAAAAGAATTATTTTTTCAACAAGATTTCAAAAGTTGAGCTATTTAATACTAGGTAAAAGGCACAATTCATTCCCTGCCTCACAAATGTATAGTTTGCTAGCTTCAATTGCTTAAGACACTTGCAAGTGAAAATTTATGTTTTATGCGAAACATTAGTGGTTTATTTTCATAGAATTCCAGGACAATTATTTAGTCAACAAATAGTGCCAGGGATATTGTACAAATCAGATCTTGAAGGACTTCAACATGTTCTTTTGTGTGTACCTTCAGAAGTAAGGAAGAACAACAGAGATGAAAATGACGGAAAGGCTTGAATGTAGACAGAATGGCATTGCAAGTAAGACATTATGGAATAAGAAGTGGATCAAAAGGAGCCATGAAAAAAAGAGAAAATACTACACTGAAAGAAAACAGGCTGTGGTAGAATCTTGAGACCCTGTAGTCCTTGATGCTGAATCTGCTTTACTGACTTTCTACACATTTACTACCCTTTTTTCATGACAGATATTTGTCTCTTTGTGCTTTAAAACCTCTAAAGAAAGAGATTTTTCAACTTTCTCATGCAGTTTACTACAGTGCTTAACTAACCTTGTGTAGAAAGTATTCTGTAATTCCTTTACTTTACATCGTTTTCATGCTCTATATAATTAGTTTCACCTGATAACCATAGCAGTATTTTAAAAAGCAGCACCTAAATGAATTCTAACTGAAGAGCTGAATGATGAGAAAAGTCTGTGAAACAAACCATAATCAAATAACATGAAGGTTTGTTTGGTCTTTGTGAAAGAACAGAATATATAGTTCTATTTCTGGAAAATGCAAAGTAGAGGAGACAGATTTTCAAGACTGTTGTAAGACAGTGAGATTCCCAACTTTCATTAGCAGCTAAATGGTCTAAAGTCTCAGTCACTGATGCCTAGGATTTTGTCATAGGATGTGAGCAGAATAATCCAAAAGCCCATACAACATCCCTTTGCATGTCTAAGTGGAACATTTTGAGTCAAAATATGAGTAGCAACTTGACTCAAAATATGTCTTAACTAGATGTCTTAACTAGACTGATAAAATACATTAAATTGTGTAATATCATTAGCTCAGTGAAAAAAGCTATTACATTGGAAAAATGCATAATGGATGCAAGTACAAAACAATAATAAATGAATGGATGTATTAGAAGTCACAACCTTTTATATTTTCTTTTAGGAACAGAAAAGGTATTAGGAAAAAAATTACTTAATCATGCACTTGAGAGCACCTTGTCAGGTTATCATTTCCAATCAGGTGCTCTCTTTCTCCATGAGGCTTTGAACACAGAATCATACAGGGTGGAAGAAGCCTCCAGAGGTCTCAAGTCAAACCTCCTGTGTGAAGCAGGTCCAGCTGGAGCAGGTTGCTCAGAATCCTGTCCAATTGACTTTTTAATATTTTTTGATTTGACTATTCACTTTGAATATTCATTTGATGCAGCAAAATCTGCAAGAAAACACTTTAAAATAAGTCCATATGATTAGAAAAACAGAGAATTGGCAACAAACCTGAGTGGTGCATGCAATACCTGTACCATTTGGAACTTTTAAAAATAAGCAAGCAATTGTCTAAACTTCCAGTTGCCCTTGCTCATTTTGACTGAACAAACTTTATAAAATTTTGCTCTCGGGGGAGATTTCCTCAAGTAAGAAGTTATGTTATTTCAGCGTGGAGTGAAACACTAATTTTTCTTTTCCAGCCAAATAAATTTCTTGCAAGAATATTGTCTTCTCATGTTTTATAAGAGTACAGAAAAACAGATTAAATAGTTGAATGTAAATATCTTTTACCCCAGAACAATAGCTTCAAAAATGTAGATGCCTTTCATAACAGCAACTGTGGGTGTAACTTCTGGTAAAAGGTGTAGTACAAATGTTGTTAAAGTCTCAGCCACAAATTCTCTGTTTTAAAATTCCCATTGGCGTACAGCCAGGTTTGTCACTCTTTTTTCCTGAAGTTGGTTCTTAAGGCTGAGTCTATTTAAACAGACATTGTCTTTTCAAATGTCCTGGCTGAAATCCTGGCACTATTGAAGTTTATGACTAAATCCTCCTCACTTCAACAGAGGCAAGTTTTCTGCATATATGTTTATAAAACATTTCTTTACAGTACCTCAAAAAATTTCCAGCCTTTTCCCATCTGTCCCTTGAGCCTACCATAATTTATTATCATACACCTAACCCTTCAGGCCACATCTTATAAATCTTTACAGCAAAGTTTTTTGCAGATTTTTAATATTTTTTAGTTGGCATCCTGGGAAAACAAGGTTTACCCAGTCATGCTGCCTGTTCCTCTGCTTGTCCCATTGTCTTTTAGCCCATTTTTCAATTGCAGCCAAATCTGCTGGAAACTAGAGCTCTCACAGACGTTACATCCATTCATAATAATATCCATGGAGTAGAAATCCCCAATTCAGTACCGCTTCCCTATGAGCTCAAACGTTAACGCATCTGTTCAGGTGGCTGGCCAACCAGCATGTGCGTGGCCTGAAACACAGCACGGTGTGCACTGTACGCCCCACGCAGGGGAGTTAAACAGCACGGCTTCGGACTCGGGGAGAGTTTGGGGTTGTTACCTGGGAACAGGTTATTTGGGGA
>NW_009627238.1:0-371 GCF_000690535.1 Cariama cristata | reverse complement strand
GCCCCCCGCCGTTAGTTCCACGGCCTCTGGAACAATCTGTAGGCACGACAACTTTCTTACAAGTTTGTGGTCTACCAAGGAGTTTGCTGCTCTGTGGTGCACAGCTGGCTGTGCTCTACCACACGGGAACAAAAAGTCTCGGTGGGGCCTGGAGGAGCTGCGGAGTTTCACACAACCCACACTTCAGCAGTGTGACGCAAATATGAGCTCTGACAACAAATAACATCGAAGCGCTGCCTCCGGTACCTTCCGCTAGGCAGCAGTACGTCTTTAAAACTTTTAAATCCGAGGACTTCAACTAAAACCTTTCCAACGGTTGCGCGGTGCTGCAAACCCATGAGGGAGGCGCCCCCAGTTCACCTCTCAGCTCT
>NW_009627237.1:88469-89661 GCF_000690535.1 Cariama cristata | reverse complement strand
CCGGGGGGAGGCAGGTTCGCATGCCAGATTGGAGAGAAGCTTGTCCCCATTGCATTGCCGCAGACAGCCATGGTGGTGGGGAAGAAGCCCGGTGGATGCCGTGGCTCTGGGCTGTGTGGGTGTAGGGACCACGGGGGATGCTGGCAGTGCTGGTTGGTGACATTTGGAGTGCTGCTGTGGGCATGCACTGGCGTGATGATGCAGATGCTGTTTTTCTGTTCCCTCCCTGCCAGCTGAGCGGAGCCGACCCTGAATGCAGCTGTGATGAAGGGGACGAGACTTCCCGCAAGAAACGGAGCAGGAACCTGTAAGTGTCACATCGTGGTGTCATCAGAGTGTACCAGGGCTGTTTGCTGTGGTCAAACACCTCGGCCGAACCCCGCTGGTCCAGGCAACCCTTAGGGTCCCCCTGTCTTGTTCTCCCAAGCTTTTCCGGGAAGAAAGCAGCAAAGACACGCATGAATTAAGGTCTTGTTTCAGATAGGGAGCTGTGATTTTTCAGGGAGGAGGGTGGGAGGCGTGCTGGGGACATCGTGCAGCCCGGCTGGGCAATGCCCTATTCACCTTGCTTTGACAGATGGGGCAAAGGAGCCAGCTCTTGCCGATGGCATGGGGAAAAAAAACCAGCTTCCCTGGTGTTGGCAGAGCTCTGCTCCAGCGGTGCTGGGTTCAGGGAGAGGACGGGCAAGTGGTGAAACATGAGCTGGGGGCCTCCTTCCCGCTGGCCCCATGCTGGGAGGAGGAATGGGGAGGTTTCCCACCGCGGGATGGGCTCCAGCCCTTGCAGCACATCCCAACACGCAGGCAGCGTGGCGGGAGCACCGAGCACGGGGGCCACCGAGGGACCCTTACAGCCCCTCTGCCTCTCCCGGTAAGGCTTTGGGGGTGCCAAAAAGTGGGTCTGGGCAAGGACGAGGCAGCCATGGCCTTTGCTTCCCACGAGCGCAACTGCAGCTGGGTGGGGGCAGGCGCACTTGCGGGGACGAGGGAGGATGTTTTGGAACGAACCGCCTCCGGTTTTGCAACGCAGGATCCGACCGGGTGTCACGGCCACAGGGACGCCCGGGGCTGAGTCTTTCCCCACTCCACATGGCTCAGGGCAGGTAGAGAAGTCACACGTGGTTTGAGCGGCTCAGGGGGTGCGAGGGGGCCCAACACGCCAAGCTCGACGGCTTCACCGCCTGTGCCGCCT
>NW_009627237.1:88186-88459 GCF_000690535.1 Cariama cristata | reverse complement strand
CACTGTTGTCCCGCACGCGTCCCAGCTGCAGCTGCCTATTTTTAGCTCTTTTTATTATTCTTCCCCTCCATCACTTGAAATTAAAATGAATCCCTCACAGTCTGCAGCAGGGACGTCCCCCCCACTGTTGTCCCGCACGCGTCCCAGCTGCAGCTGCCTATTTTTAGCTCTTTTTATTATTCTTCCCCTCCATCACTTGAAATTAAAATGAATCCCTCACAGTCTGCAGCAGGGACGTCCCCCCATCCACATGTCCCTGCCACGGTGCTGAGC
>NW_009627237.1:87758-88056 GCF_000690535.1 Cariama cristata | reverse complement strand
CGTGCTATTGGCTCCGCAGCCCGCTTGCCACCCATCTGCGGGGAGTATTTATGGTGCAAGTGTCTGGGGTTTGGCATTTGCCTCCCCTCCCGGCACCGGCACACTCTGCCGGCCCCGCTTGCCTGCCGGCACTCCCCGATGTACCACGCGATGGTGGACTTTTCCGAAAAATATCTGGAAAGGTAGGACTCCAGCATCCTGCGAGGAAGGGTGATGTGCTTTGCAGAGGATGGTTTGGAAGCAGCGCAGAGCGATGGTGCTGGACGTGGCCTTGTGGCCGTGCTGGGGCGCCGGGGGC
>NW_009627237.1:87420-87635 GCF_000690535.1 Cariama cristata | reverse complement strand
GCTGCCGCAGCCTGGTTTCGTGCCGCTTGCTATTTATTTGCAAGCATTTGTAAAAGGAGCAGCGGGTTTTAAGTTGGGGAACTTCCTTAGGTGATGCTTGCTGGCAAATCCGCCCACAAGCTACAATCAGCTGCGAGCCCCGGAGCCTGGTTGTGCGGCAGGGCTACCCGCTGCAGCTGGCTGGGGTTGTGCAGGGGGCTGGGGGGGCGGGAGGA
>NW_009627237.1:85817-87345 GCF_000690535.1 Cariama cristata | reverse complement strand
AAACTGGGAACACTGCTAAAATGGTTGCTCGCGGCTGTGTGGGATGGTCCATCCCGTGTGGCGGCTGGTCCTCGGCTACCGGCATCACTGGCAATGCGGTAATGTGAGGCAGATGGTGTTTGGAGTGTGAGGCTCCGTGTTTGGATCTGCTTTTCCCACGTTAGCGCTGAGCTGATGCTTGGCAGCTGGCAGCAGTGGGACGTGTGTCCTGCTGGGACCACAGCCCAGATAATGTGAAGGCAATGAAACCGTCCGTAGCCCCCACGAGAGCATGGATGGCACTGGGGACTAGGGGTGATGATTGCCCTCTAAAAATCCTTCCATGGCTCAGGGTGCTCAGCACCTTGCAGGACTGAGCCCTGGGGTTGTTGCAGCTATTTTTTCCCCAGTGGATTGCAGTATTGACCCTTGTGGGATTGGAGAGAGCTGTGGGTCTGTCTAGATAGCATCATCACTTGGGGTGCAGTACATCCTCGCCTTGAATCCCTCCTATGCCCCTGGGGTCCTTAGCCAGCCCTGGGCATGGCTTGGCCAGGCAGAGCTGGCTCCTCCGAGCATCCTTGCATAGACCCACTGGTGTGGGACCCATGGGAGGTTGCAGGGGGTGGCCTGGCCCCATCCACCTTGGTGGCACTGCCAGCCTTGGTGCAGGATGAGCATCCCATGCCACCCTGTGTGTCCCCTGCACCCCTTTGTGCCGTGGTGTCATGCAGGGGCTGTGCCACGAGGGGACAGCATCGTCCGTGCCCGTCCTCACCCGCCACCTCTTTCACCTCCTTCTCCCTGGCCTTGGCCCCTGGGAAGCCCTCGCAGGGCCAGGCTGAGGCTGGGCTGAGGGTCTCATTTTCCCATGGCACTTGCCCAAAATCTTTGTCCCACTTTGTCCTGGTGGCAAATCAACCGGGAACCCGGTGTCCGGGTGTACGTCAGTCCGTCCGTCCAGGGACAGCGGAGCAGGGACCCGTGCAGGGTGGCAGCGTGGGGTGTCTGTGCCCCAGCGTCCCTCGGTGCCACGTGCTGCCAGTCCCGACCACCCCCCTTATGGAGATGTCCCCATGGCCATGCCCGTCCCGGGCTGGCACCAGAGAAGTGGGAGCACCAGTGGGTCATGCGTGGGCTCCCAGCCCTGTCCCCACAAGGGGTACACAGTGAAGCGCTACCGTCCCCGCTCTGCTCCTAACCCCGCTCAGCCCCGCCGCCGGCCCCACTGCCTTCCCCGGGATGCCAGCGCACTATAAATAGCCCTCGTAAATCCCCGCCGTGATTATTTTCCCTGCCGTCTCCTGAAAGGCCCCACTATCCGCCCTCAGCGCTGATTTTTCCACCTTTCCTTGAGTTTCCCCAGCAACGGCAGAACCATCTGAAATAGCAGCGGGGCTGACACAGCCCTTACTCACGCGCGCCTCGTTCACCCCACGCTGCATTTAAAGCTCCTCCAGACTGAGCCCTCCCACTTCCGCGCTGGCCACACCGGGCGGGAGCGCGGCACAGAGCTGGCGTCAGAACACCCGAGTGTCTGGGCGTGACG
>NW_009627237.1:79888-85778 GCF_000690535.1 Cariama cristata | reverse complement strand
CGGGAGCCACTACACGGGCCGTCCCTGCAGTCATGCCCTTTTTCCGCGACCTTTCCAAGCCCCAACCGCTGGAGTTTCACGCAGAGATGCTGCTGGGCATGCAGAGACCCCACAATGGCAGCCTGCAGCGCCGGCACACCATGAAGGAGTAGGTGGTGGGCACGGGGCGGCGGGCGACGCACGGGATGAAGCTGCCGGTGGTTCCACTGGGTGCTGGGTGTCCCCCCAGCCCCTCACCCGCCTGCTAAAACTTGCTCTTCCTTCTAGAGCCAAGGACATGAAGAACCGTCTGGGGATTTTTCGGCGGCGAAACGAGTCCCCGGGGGCCAACCCCTCCGGCAAGCTGGACAAAGTGCTCAAGTCTCTCAAGTAGGTGCCATGAGTGGGTGGCGTAGGGATCGGAGGCCGTGGGGGCTTGGGGACGAGCTGCGGTTGGGCTGGGCATCACCTCCAGGGAAGCTGGGGTCACCCTGTTTGGGGAAGCTGTGGACAAGCAGTTTTTGTATCAGAAGGAGCATTAAAAATATTTGTTGGCTGAAAATTCCCTCCCAGGCGGGTGGGAGGTCTGTGCCGAGGAGGTGGCACAGTGACGGCTTGGGCTGGAAATTTTCCTGATGGCTGCTTTCTCCCAGTGCCTGTATGTGAAATTTTAACTGGCTGGAGGATGGTTTGAAAAACCACTTTGCTCTGGAGATGCCCCAGCAGCCAGAGACGAGCCCTCCCTACTCTTGTGCCTGGTGGCTTATCTGGCTGCTTGAACGGGCAGCTGAAATCCCCGCCATCCCGCAGCCTCCTGGGCATTGCCCAGAGCTTTTCCAACTCTTGCTCAGACACCTCAAATGGCACAGCTGCTCGCACAGACCTCCTTATATTGGATTTTCTTCCTGGCAGTCGAAAGGCAGAGGTTTCCTTCCAGCAGAGCCACTGTGCTGCTGCCTGGTGCAGAGCCCGGCTCTGCCCGCAGATGCTCCAGCAATGCTGGTGCCGATGTGCGAGCCAGGGCCAGCCCCGCTGGGACACATAGCATTGCTTTATCGGCTGGAAATGTTTTGCTCGTGCTGTGCAGCGAACGCGGTTTTCGCAGCTTCACTTTGCCAATGCTGTGTCCTTCTCCCCCAGGCCCACTCCTGAGGAAGCTCTCAAGTGGGGGGACTCCCTGGAGAAGCTGCTGCTGCACAAATGTAAGTGTTTGCGCATCTCTTTCACCTCTGTTTGCTGCCGGGGGAATGTCCAGACATGTGCATGGATAAAGCTGGGTTTTCCTGTGTTAATCTCTTCTGGTGTTTGGGGGTAGACAAAGAGAAAAGAGGCTGCCCCTTGCCTGCACCCCTTCTGCTCTTGCCTGGCCCAGGGGAGGATTTTGTGATAAGGGCCGGGGCCCCGTGGGGCTGCAGCCCCCTCCAGCTTGGGGAGGAAAAGGCAGTGATTTGTGTCTGTGCCCGATTCGGGGCTGTGCAGTGGGTCCGTGAAGCAGGATCTGCGTTAGACCGTTCCCCTTCTTGCCTGTCACAGCTGGGGCACCCTGCATCGTCGTCACGTCCTACACCCGACCCCCACAGGGACGGCCAGGGGGTCCTTTCCCCCTTGCTGCCCCCACTCCAAACTCAACCTCCCTCTTGGCTGTCCATGCATGCAACTAGGCTGAGGACTGTGGATTCAGCACATGGATGGCTTGCGGTGCCATGCTTGGCCTGGCAATGCCATCGCTCCCTGCTTTGCCCAAAGGCTCGTGAGGAGTTTTTAGGGGATGGTGCAGGGAGGTAGTTTAGGTTGCACCTTTGCAAGGCTGCTGGGCTGAGGGTCTTGTGGGGCCGTTCCCCGCCTGCGAACCGGGAGTAGAGACGTGCCTCTGTCCCCACAGACGGACTCGCTGCCTTCAGGGCCTTCCTGCGCACCGAGTTCAGCGAGGAGAACCTGGAGTTCTGGCTGGCCTGTGAGGAGTTCAAGAAGATCAAATCCCAGTCCAAGATGGTCTCCAAGGCCAAGAAGATCTTCGCCGAGTACATTGCCATCCAGTCCTGCAAGGAGGTGAGGGCTGGCTCCTGTACTGGCGTGTGGCTCTACGGCACAGCAGTTGCCTTGGGAGCTGCTCACCAGCATTGATTTCTCTGCTTGCAGGTCAACCTGGACTCCTACACACGGGAGCACACCAAGGAGAACCTGCAGAACATCACCCGCAGCTGCTTCGACCTTGCGCAGAAGAGGATTTATGGGCTTATGGAGAAGGACTCGTACCCCCGCTTCCTCCGCTCTGACTTGTACTTAGACATAATTAACCAGAAGAAAGCCAGCTCCCCGCTGTAGACCCAAGGACTCTCTCGGGGCAGGCTGGGAGCTGTGTGTTTACATGAACTCGGGCGGCGGAGGCCTTCCCGGGGGCCGGCGGGAGCATGCCTTCCCGCTGCCGTTCGTGCCCCCAAGCCATATTCCTGCAGCGGATGGGTATGGGGCAGCTGAAGGCACCAAGCATGAGGCCGAGGGGACCAACAAACCAAGCAGTCTGGTACTGCTCCATCGCCCCGTCTCACCATCGCTGGTACGACGCCTTCGGGGTGACTCCGGCATGGATTTTAGCCAGGAGGGAAGCTCCCACAAGACTACTGTGAAGCACGTGCCCGAGCTGTGAGTGTTACTGGAAGGTGACGAGTGATCCCGACTCGGTGAGGAGGAGGAGGAGGACTTTTGTGCAGGGCTCCAGCAAGGTGACAACAGTACCGACATCAACATTGTCCCTGGATAAAAGACATCTGAACTGGACCAGCCCCACGATGCTGCTGTGCTTCCCCGTGCCGGCGATGCCTCTCGGCTCCCCCGAAGCAGCTATCTCGCAGGAGCCCGGCGGTTCCTTCGCTCGTGGTGGGTCGCCCCGGGAGCAGCAAAAGCTGGGTCCTTCCCCTGCGCTGGAGGTGTGCAAGCCAACTGCCTCCTGCTCCCACCCCTGGTTTATTTATTGACCTCCTATAGCTGGACGCGTTGCTGTGTAATAGGAAATCCTCGTGTCCTTTCCCGTTCTGAAATTACAAGTGCAATATTTGTGTGTGTTGCGGCGGAGTTCTCCGACGGAGTGGATGCCTTTTTTTTCCGAGTGCGTACAATATTTTCTAAGTTAGCAGGTTTTATCTGACAAAACGCATTCCCTAGCAGCAGGCCGCTGGGGGAGCCTGGGTGTATATATCATGCCCTGACGATGGAGGGTTTGGTGATGGAGAAAAGCAGCTCTGTGAATCAGACGCTCTCCTTACTCTGGATAACAATACTGTGTTTTGAGAAGCAGGGGTTATTGCTGAACCTGGCAGAGCTGGACAGACTGCCTGCCTCCAGGCACCCAGTTTACAGTGCGAAGCATCTCTGCAGCTAGCAAAAATACATTGTCATGGTCATAGGTAAATAAAAGGAGAATATAATTTCTTGTAGCTGCCTTTTTTTCGTGGCATGTTTCTTAGCACTGGCGGAGCCGGGTGTCCCCTGCTTCACCGAGAAGCGTAAAATCCTGTTTCTGCATGGCTAAAGATGGGAAAATCTGATTCCATGAATTTCTGAGCTGCTTTTTATGACAGAGCAGCTGCCAGATGCTCCTGAGGCCAGGCCTGGGTGTAGCCTTGCACGAATACAGAAAGTTTTGCCCAAAACGAGACTGGTCCCAGCGACAGCATTTGGTGTTTAAACATGGCAGGGCATGAGCCTCCGAACATGGAAATGCCCAGAAACGTAAGTGACCTAGCGTAGCTCTGGGTCCCTCTGGGGAGACACAAAGAGAAGCAACATAAAGCCCAACAGTGCTATTTCAGGTCCCGGCTGCGTGGCTTGGCAAAACTGCTCCTGCCCCAGCGAAAGCAGCTCTGGTGTCTGATGAAAACATTTTGTAAAGGCTGTTTATGGTGCATTTGGTAGCTGGAATGTCTTGTGCCGGTCACCTGCTTGTGGTTGGCCTCAGGTGGCTCACAGATGTGCTGACGGTGTGACGGGGCCGTGCGGGGCCGTGGGGCGGCGTGGTGCAGAGGTGCTGCTGGTGATACCCAGGGATGGAGGTGGTGTGGCTGCCCCAGCAATCCCACCTGGGCACAGCTCTTCCTGGCAGATACGATTTCTTCTGGGGAATTGTCTGTGTTTCCCTCTTTAAACAACCAGCAGGTGATAGCCAGGTGGGGAAACTGAGGCAGAGCTGAGGGCACCCCTCAGGGGTTGGCTGGAGGCAGCAGGGTTGGTGGGACGCCTGCGTAGCTCTCCTGGGGATGCTTTTGGTACCCCAGGGTCGAGGCCCATGGGCCCATGCCTCACCTATGACCCAGTCACCAACCCCGGAGCTGCCAGGACCTGGCGGGTCGGTGCAGCCTCCCTGCGAGTGCTGCGACCATCACCCCAGCTGGCTCCTCCAAGCCAGACCCTCCTCTTTCCTCTAGTGTTACTGGGAGCCTTCATCTCCTTCCCAGCCGGGAGAGTTTCCCTTCATATCTGGCCTCAACACGGATTTTCTTGCACTCTCCCCCTCTCTCCGTCACCCACATACTCTTGACCTCCCCTCCCTCAGCCCCAAGCCATCAGTGTTAGGAAACTGTTATTGCAGGGTCACTTCATTGGCCCTCCCACTTCTCCGTGTCCCCAGGCTCCCAGGGGCAGCGTGCAGGGGGACCCGGCTCAGGGGGCTTTGTACCGGGCAGCTCGGTACCTGCCGTTACCTCCTCTCTGCCCTGAACGCCAGGACCAGCGAGCCCTCCTGTAGCTGTTGGTGATGCCCAGGAGCATCCAACCCGCATAACCATGCCTGGTTTCGAGCCTGCAACCTGCCTTGGTTAAGTGAATTATCTGAGCCCATCTGGCAGGGCAGGCGGCAAGGGCTGGAGCTGCCGTGGGACATGTGGTGCGGGAATCTGGTGCATGACTTTGAATGACCACCACCGACCTGGCTGCAGACAGTCCTTGCAGGGGACAGAGGCGCCGGTGAGTGCAAAAGGCGGAGAAATGGGGACCTGGGGTGACTCCCTGGAGAAAATGGGAATAGCTGTGCATGAGCAACAGAAACTTGGTCATTGCTGTAACAGAATTTATTGCTGGTCTGCCAGGTTAGCGTGAGTCACTCTGCAAACACCATCCCCATGTGCTTGATCTCTAGGAGAGGCAGGGCTTGGGGGGGAGGTGGAAATGCCAGGGGCTTGTCCTGTGTTTTGCCAGGATGGCCAGTGGCCTCTGCAGCAGGACAGGTCTCATCATGGACCCTGCAGTGACACTGAAGCCACAGCTTTGTCCCCTCCATGCTCCAGGAGAGGAGCTGTGCCATCTTCTCCAGGACTTTGTGCCTCAGAGTGAAGGGTATGAGAAATTTGGAGCAAGTGGATGGGAACTGGATGGGGGGACGTGAGCTCATGGAGGGGATTTGTTCTGGGAGGACGTTGGTTGGGATGGAGATATGGCCCCAGTGGCCTGAGCAGCTCCTTTTGCTGGAGGGCTTAGGGGACGGGGAGCTGCTGAGGGTGTTATGGGGGCACTGAGTTTACAACACAAGCACAAAGGGGACAGAAATGTTCTCATTTAGCACAAAATAAAATGTCCAGGACAAAATCCAATCAGGCTGCAAGGGACGCGAAGAGAAGAAATTCTTGAGTTGTCAATGCCAATGCAAAGAGCTTGGGCAATGAAAATGGGAATTAGGTATTCCTAAATCCTAATTTGTGGCACAACCTCAAACTCACCAGAATTGCTGACAGCTGGAGGGATGTTCCCACAGCACCAATGCTGAAATCACAGGGGGTTGCCTGGTTGGGGACGGCCCTGGGGAGGGAGAAGCGGCCTTTTGCAGAGAGAAAGCCATTACCTGCGCCCAAACCACTGCCACTGAGGCCATGAAGGTGGTGGGTGGCACGGGGTGACGGCGAGAGTGGCTGGCCGTCTCGGG
>NW_009627237.1:65259-79857 GCF_000690535.1 Cariama cristata | reverse complement strand
GCGGGCTCCCCCGGAGGCTCCGGTGGGTGTGCAGGCCCCTGCCTGCGGACATCGCTGCTGCCGCGCTGCCGTTTCGCATGGCGGCCGAAGGAAATTTCCCAATGCGGAAACCGGTGCCTTCCAAAATGGGGAGGATGCTGTAGCGGATCTTATCTCAGCAGATAACAAGGATTTATCCTGGGGCTAAAAATTAGTGGTTGCTCAGTTGCGAATAGTCACAACTCAGCTGTGTTTGTCATGTGCAAACAGGGTAAAGTCCACCGAGGTGCGGGTGCTCTTGGTTCATCCGCCGGACGAAGCTCGCCAAGCTGAAGGCAGCCATGAGGCAAAGCACCCCAGGGAAAGAATTTAAAGGGGAAAATGAGAATAATCTCCAGAAAGTGCTGAATGCTTTGTTAAGTTCAAAAAATGCTGTGACCCCATAGGTAAAAAAGGTGAAGACTGCTGGTAAAAACATCCTAAGGTCCTAGGTGTAAGATCGTGGTTTCCTCACGCCTTCAGGGATGAGGAGGTTGGGATGAACCAAAAGGACTTGGGGAGGCTCGTAAATCAGTCTTCCCTGTCCCAGGTGATGGGCCTTGACCCTTCAAGTGTCCCTCAGCTCAGTATTTCATTAACTTCCTAACGTAGCAGCCAGAGATGGGTGCTGGGGTCATCTATGATTTGCAAAACCAAACGAAGTTCTGAAGAGAGCAGCTACATGAGAATAAAGTTCAAGTTGCCAAGCACGTCTTAGATGAAGACTTATTGGGAGAAGCTAATGAGCAGCGTGGGCATCCCAGGCCGGGGCTGTGCCCGTGAGGCCAGCCTTGGCCAGCACTGCTCCTCGCCCGCAGGCAGAGGAGCATCCGCAGCATCTGGGGAAGCGTAACTCTTTGCAGCAAGCAGCGCTCGGGTTGCAAGCGGGCCTCATTTCGGAGCTGGCTAGAAGCCGTGAGTGTAAAACCTTTCTCTTATTTCTGCAAAAATAAGAAGTTTGCCTTTTGTACAGGTGTGCACCATGCCCTGAAACACTCCAGCAATGCACAGCCTTTATTGGGCTTTTCCAAGGCACCCATCCTGGAGTATAAACTTACCCAAATAAACATAACTTTCTACTGGCAAAATAATTCCTTGGACCCCTGATTAGACAAATATTCTCAGAATAGAAACAAGGCTACTTTATAGCCATAGACTAAACATAGCTCAACAGCTAGATACTGAAACTGCAGACACAAGAATTCCCCTGCCCTGGTGAAACAGCTGACTTGCTGTGCGAGTCACTTAACCCTGCTCAGAAAGTTACTGAGGCTTATCAGGAGCACACCAAACTCTTATTTGGGTAGCCAAGATGCCCAGAAGCCGGCCAGAAACCTACCACAGGAACACTCAGTCTTTGGTTGTCTGCACGACGGGAATGGAAATTGGGGTTGGCGTGGGTTTGTCGGGGGACCTTTGCTTCCGCCGGGTTTGATAAGGGCCAGGGGGTGCAGAGGTGGGTTCGAGGGCTCTTGTCCTTCCAGACAGTGACCCTGGGGCTGGGCTCAGAAAAGCCATATGGGGCAGTTGTGGGGCATCTCTGCAGCGTGATGGGGGGTACCCAGCTCAGCACTGCCCTGCGCGGGGTGTCATCCTGCCCAGGGGAGCTGCAGACAGTGATGCCCTTCATGTGCATCCTTGAACTGAGGCTCTAAAGACAAGTGCCACCAACCTCGGTGGCTGGCATTAGCGATGTCACACCTAAACAATCCAAGGGAGCAAAGAAGGAGAAAATAAAACGCTTCTGAAGTAAAAATAAAAATAGTCAGACTCAGATGCTGTCAAGGAAATAAAATAAGCTCAGCTGGGCTGCTGCCAGGACAGGAAATCCAGCGGTGGTAAGAGTCCCCTGAGTGCTGCTAACTCATTTGGGAAGCATTGTTATGACCCTCTCATTGCTCATTTTCTAATTCTTCTCTGCATTAGGTCATTTTTACTAAGCTTATCCAGCTCACACATTCCTCAGTGCTGGGGAAAGCAGGCAACTAATGCCGACTCTTGGCCAGCCTTGAGGTGCTGGGGAAGGCTGGAGAAAAGGATGGTGAAAAATACTTTCCTTTGTTGCTGAGCATCCCTGCAAGGCAGTGACAGAGAGGGAGGACGAGGAGAACCTTCTTCCCAGACTGACCCACTGCCAGCATCCCCCACCCCGCTTCAGGTACCGCCGAGCTGTGCACGGGGCACAGGCAGAGACGGAGGTGATGAACTGGATTCTCACCTTGGAAAGATCCAGGACCTTCCCTCTTCCCTGCCTTCATCCCTTGGCTGAGAGCAGGGAAGAGGGAGGTGGGGCAGAGGGAGAAGAGCCAAGCAGAGGCAGATGGGGACTGCGGACGGGATGTTTGTATAGGAGCCATTTGCAAGTAATTTCTTGTCCCTTCCTGAACTAATGGGGCAATTATTTCAGAAGGACACACGTGTTTCTCATGGAAAGTTCCACCTAGCCCGTGCGTCAGTTCATCGGTGTAGCAGTCTTATTCTCCCTAACATGATCACAGTGTTTCTAGACAAAGACAAGTGGGTGAAACCTCCTGCTCCTGGGACCGGGGACAGCAGTGATCGGTCACAGAGCCCCAGACAAACCTCCTGGTCCAGGGCAAATCTACAGCTCGGCAGCAAATGGGCTCACGTGTTGAAAGCCGATCCACAAAGCTGAACAAACACCACTCTGCTCCTTGATGTAGCTCCTGTGCTTGACACAAGATGTTTGGAGGAGTGCATCTGATTTTTGTACCTTGTTCCCTCCAACCAGCTCAAGAGGGATGTTGAGAAATTGGAGGGAGTCCTGCAGAGGCTACTGAGGTGGTCATGGGCCTCGGGCATAGAACCCGTGTGGAGGGATGGAGAGAGATGGGGTCTAACAGCATCCTACAACTTTGGGAAGGATAGCTACAAAGATGATGGAGCCAAACTCTTCTTGGCAGTACCAGGTGACAAAATAAGGGGCAAAAGCCACAATGTGTGTCAACTTTCAGACCTTCAACTTGGACAACAGGAAAAATATTTTCACTGTAAAGCTGATAGAGTAGAAAACCAGGCCCCCAGGGAAGTAGGGGGTCTCCATAGTTGGAAGTGGTCAAGACTTGGCCAGACAAAGTCACGGCTGACCTGATCAATATTCCTCTCTGGTGATATTCCTGATCTGAGGAAGGGTTGGACTGGAGACCCCTGGGGATGCACCCTGGCACACCGAGGAGTCTGCTCCTTGCCTTGCTGGTGGACATGGGTAACGTCTTCCAGGACACAGACACTGAGCCCATGGGAGATGTGGGACAGAGCTGCAGCAGGCCAAAGTCCTCACGCGAGCAGTGGAGATGAGTCCTGTGTTTTTCTAGAAGAAAAAAATAAATAATTTCCATGGCTTGGGGATGGGCCCATCGTGTTAATGTTTGAGCTGAGGGAAGAGCTCCTTCCTTCTGCCCTCTGACCAGCTCTGGACCTGTTTGGTTCTGGGTCAAAGATGAGAGCCGAGTGCCAAAAATTGGGCTGGGTTGGGCTGTGGGATGGTGACGTGGAGCTCAGGGTGACATCTCTGCTGTCTCCAGCTGCCCTGTCCCCTGATCGGGCAAGCTCAGCTCCCTAAATGATATGACTATAAAATTTTGATCTCCAAATTACTGTATTTTCCAAAACTAATTTTTAAAATCTTTATTTTTGGCGCCACAAACATGCCAACCACCCAACATCTGAGCAGCACCCTGATAACTGTGCAAGGATCAGACATGGCATAGGGACACTGGATGGCTTTTGTAGCTATTGCCCAACATATTTGATTTAATTTGCCTTTTGAATGCAAACAATTGACTTAATTAACTAGATGATCTTTCAGGGAACCAAAGTGGTGTTATTGGTAGGAAGTCTGATAAGTTAATACAGTTTATACAAATTTTCCTTTCTGAAAATAAATAAAGAGGAAGGAACTAGGATGGGAGTCTTCACAAATCACATTTTAACATGGTGTCAACTTCTATGGCTAAGCCATAAAATAGCAGTTCCTGAAGCACTGGCACAGCATTAATTAGATGAGAATTATGGACATACTCATTACTGCAGCTTCATTACAGCCCAGGAATTGACTCCAGCAACGAGCATAGTGGGTTCTGCTGTGCCTGCTCTCGTTTGCTGCCAGGTGTCCATATGTCGGGGAAGTTATTTCCCGGGAGCGCTCACCACCGCTCTGCCTGTGCTTCCCACCAGCTGAGGGTCCAGTCAGGCTGTTCACAGCAGACTGGACAATGTTCTGGGTCCGTGTGGGTGGTTTTGGGATGCTTAGCCCCGCAGAGCCAGCATGGGAGTTTTGAGCGTGGTTGCAGACTGATCTCACAAGAGGCAATCGCTTTTTCTGTCCTCTTTCTCTTCTGGGCAGCGAGGAGCCTGAGGAGCATCTTTAGGGCCACCACTTGAAGATCCAGAGGCGTCTCAGCTTGGACCTGCTGGTCCATCGCTGCAGCTGAAAAGGCTTCAAGGGCACTGGTCCCTCTGCAGAGGAGCGTTATAGAGGGATGAAAGTTTGCTGGGAAATGTAGCAGCCCTTGCCAGCTCCTCATTCAGACACACTCCCGTTGTCCGGGGCACGCAGGTCTCCGTCTGAGCTGGTCACCCAGAGACCTCTGTGATCTGCAGAGACACACAGACCCCACGAGAGGGTTATGTACTCGCTCCCCTGCAGGCACCTGGGTGAGAAGAGGAGACAGGTGTCTTGGCGTGCCCCTTTGTCTCCACAGACCATGACAAGAGCTCTGAGTTCTCCTGGATCTGGAGAGGCAAAGCCTCTTGTAGAAGGTGGGAAGATGCTTTTCTGCTGGTGTTACTGGCCACACAGGTTGGTGGAGGCAATCGTGTTACCTGTCAGCCAGCCTGAGCACTGCAGAGGGGGTCAGACACTCTAAATATTTTCCAGGCGCCAGTTTTAAAGACCGCTTGTGGTCTGTTTTGTCGATCTGTCCTCTTGCTCTGTTCATCTCCTCTGTTTCTGGGGATGGCTGAAGTTCCCGCTTGCTGGATAAAGAGAGGCTTGGGAAATTCAGCTGTTTCTTTACCCTCAAGGTCCTGTCTCCCTCACATGCTTTAATTTCTTAAGTGGGATTTTTGAAACCATTGAATATGGGTCCTGCTGCTTGGTTGAAATCCTCTCTGCTCTGGTTGAGGGTCTCTGGATGGGCATCCTCACACCCGGGCTCAGCTGAAATGGGGCTCAGCCTGCCTGTGCAAATAATTTTCAGGACTGCCGTGGGGAGCTGCACTGAACCAAACCTCGCTGCAGTCTCACTGGAAGTGATGCTGCGGGCAGTGGGAACCAGCGGGGGGGGGCGGGGTGGTTCAAGTCTGGATTGCAGTAGGCAAATGTGGGCTGGTGACCATAGACAGAGGAAAGGAGCAAAGATGTGGCTTGGTCTTAGTCCCAGAGGTGAAAATGAGAAGGAAATACTGTCGCAGGTCTGCTCGGAAGTGTTTGGTTGAGCTGGTGATCACACCACTGCACCCATCCTGGAGCAGGCTGGGCCCTGAAGCTGTTCTTTCCCCCATGCATTGAGAAGCGATGCAATTCCTGTGACTGAGTCCTTCTGCGGCTCTCATAGCAGTGCAAACAGAAACATGGGTGCTCAGGAGTGGCGTGGAGGAATGTGGAAAATGTTCATGGGGCCACCATTTCCTACTGGTGTGGCTTGGCCAGTCCTGCTGCTTCATGCTCGAGCAGGAGATGGAAACAGGAGCTCCAGTGGATGCTCATGTGGTTGAGACCGAGTGGAAAGGAGTTGAAGCAAACATGTTGGTGGCACAGATCTCCCTAGGGTATGCCCAGTCCTTGGCATGATTGCTCCATCCCCAGCATCAGGGCAGAGCTTGGTCAAACTCATCACACATGGAGGCCCTCCAGCATCCATTTCAGGGAGCAGCTCCTGGTCTGTTCTTGGGTGATGTGAGTCCCCGTTGCCTGATGCTGTTCTGCAACATCCGTCTGCACAACTCCTTCTCCAAACCTATTGCTCATATAGGGGTGAGTGCTGAGCCCGTGGGTCAGACTGTTGGACTGTGGTCGGATGCTGGGCAAAGGGCTGAGCACTGAGGATCTTCTCCCTCTGGTTTAGAGGCAGGGAGCTGAGACACAGAGAGCTGCAAGGCAAAGGTTTTCCTGCTCAGTGTCCAGGGCTTGGCTGTACAAGCACCAAGCAGGAGGCTTCCCAGCTTATGCTCCCATGGAAGGTGCTCCATGCCAGGAGTTGCCTTGCTCACTCCGGGTCCACCAACTGACTCAGTCCCCAGCAAGCTGAACCAAAGGGGTCCTCTGAAAAACAAACCTTTCCCACATCATGTGGCCAGCTGGGACAGTCCCCACCTGACAGCTGGATTGGGGCCAGATGGGTGATCTTTAGTCTGCAGCTTCGTAATTGCTCCCTGCCTGACATCACATCCCTAAGGAGTCATTTTAAAGCACTTCTTTCTCCCCACCCCCACAGCGATATCCTCGCTGTTGGTTTTCAAAGGCATGCGGGCAGTTGTCTGTGTGGCATCACATTGGCCTCTGCATGTCTGAGCCTCCAGACCAACTGCCAGACCCGTGCTGGTGCCCAGCCCACACTGGGAGGCACAGTTAGTGGCATGTGCAGAAGAGATGCTCTGCTGGCAGGTTATCCATGTGTAGCTGTCGGCCCAAAACACATGGGCAGCGGGGCAGACTTGGCCTGGAGGCTTTGGGACAGCCTTGGTCTCCTTGCCCAGCTCCTCTTCTTGTCCTCCTTTCCTTTCTCCACCTGCCTTTGGTCTGCTCCTGATTCCTTCTCTCCACCCCTCATCTTGGTGGCTTCTCCCCACAGCCCGTCTCTGCAGTGTCCTCACCCTTGTCTGCCTCTGACTGCTCTGCACAGAAGGTCCGGCTGCCCTATGGTCCCTGGCATTTCTCCTCCTCTTCCTCCTCCTTTGTCCTCCTCACCCTGCCCAGTGCACCCTGTTGCCCCTGCCCGCCTCCTCTTCCATCTCTGCCCACACACGTGGGCTCTGAGCTTCCGAGCTGCCTATGATAAAAGCAAAAGCTGGTGAATCCAGGTCTCATCATGTGAGATGTGGGGACTTCTCACGCCGGCAATGCCGCAAGGCCCTCCCAACATGGCTTTGCATCTGGCAGACACATCTGGGCTGGCTGGGGACACTGCTGGGTATGTGCCACAAGCTTTGTGCCCGCAGAGGTTGTCTTCATGGCCAAATTTCAGGTGGGGCTCAAGACAAACAAGCGCCTGGGTCCTGATCTGAGGCCAAGCCCCATCCCCAGCACTTTCCCCAAGCCCCCCAAATTCGAAGCCCTCTGCTGCAAACACCCCATTTGCTCTGCTCCGAGACCATTCTCCTCCTGTTCCCCACCTTTCCATGGTTGCACGGAGTCATTAATGAATGTCAGTCTCCTCCAATGTGAGAAGACAGCGATGGAAACCCTCCGGTTGGAGAAGGCATTGTGCAGAGCCCCACTCAGCTTCCCTGTGCTCTCCTGTGGTGCTGCGCTCGGTTATTTCCAGCTGCGGCTTTTGGAAACCTTCGGTGCATTTGCCACTTTTAGCTCTGGCGGCTCAGTAACTGCTCCTGGCAGGGCTGCTGCTCCTCATTTTCTGGAAAAACCTTAAAATGCTTCAGAGTGTCAGAAGAATGGCCAGCTAAGGAAAAACAAAAAAACAGAAAAACAAAACCCAGCCTTTTTCCAATCAAGTTACAGCGTTGTATTTCTTTTTTTTTAAGAAAAACATATCTACTTTTTTCCTGGATCAAACTGGCCCCTGCAAATGCATTCCCCATTGTGCCGAGCTCCTAAAATAACTGCGGTGGTTAATGGAAATAAAGCCCTGGGAGAATCACTCGTTCCCATCTCACCATCCAGCCTGCCTGACGTGCTGCCGACCCCTGCGCCCGGTTACAAATCTTCGCCGTGGCAGCTCCTGTGTGCTTCAAACCGCAGCATGGCTTTGTGAGGGCCCAGTCAGAGACATTTATTTTCAACGGCCGGCACAAATCAAATGCAGCACAAGGACGGCAAACGCTGTCTGGATGGACTGGTTGGTGTATCCCAGCAGTGATTAACCTCTTCGTCTGCGGGGTTGGCAGCAGGACACGACAGTGCCCGAGCCTCGGCCAGGGCATTACGCATCCCGGGGGCTGCACTCGGGCGTGGGGTATTTGCTGGGCTCCAACCCATCCTACCACGTGCAGCACAGCGAAATACAGCCCTTGGTTAAGCCAACGATGCCCAGACCAATTTGTTTGGACGTGGGAGTGCTGAAGATCTGCATGTTCCAGGTCAGGAGAAACGAACAGTCACAGCGCTCATTCATCTCTTTGAAATCCCTCAAACTGATGTTTGTTGTTTTATAAAAATCACTTTTCACAAATCTTTTCCTAACCTCCTGCTGTCTCCCCAAAGAGGTGACCTGCAAGGGGCTGGGAGGCTGGGAGGGGGGCATGAACCCCCCGCCGGCTGTTGGAACAGGGGCAGCTCCGATGGGCAGAGCCAAAGCGGGTGGCTCCGGAGGTCCGCTCTGCAGCGGAGGTACCAGGATTGGTGCCGAGATACCTCCCGGAGAGAGGAAGGAAGAGGAAGGGGATGGTCATCCCACTGATGGATGGTGCAAGCGCCCTCCTGCCTGACACTGACCCTCCTGGGAAATGCTCTTTTCAGGGTGGCACAGGTCTGCAGTCCATTTTCTAGAGATACGCCTGGTGAGCAGAGCTTTTTTCTACTTTGCTGCTCCATCCGAGCACCACTCGAACACGACTCACCGCGTGGATCCACCGCAAAGGGCTGAGGGAGCCCTGCCTGCAGCTGCCTGTGGCATTTCAGGGGCTTTCAGGGCCTTGCCCATGGAGCCGTGGCCTCCTCCCACGGTGGCCGCAAGCTCTTGCCCCAGCTCCTGACCTGCCCATGCCGGACCCCCAAGCACCGAACAGGGGATGGCTCAAGCCCTGACCCTGTCCTTCAGGGGTGGCCCTGCTGACTGCTCTTCCACGGGCACAGATATGTTTATGGGGCGCTATTTTAATCTCCTTTTTCAATAAACTACAGAAATCCTCCAAAATTGCAGAGTCAAGACTGGCCTCTGCCAAACTCCCTGGGGAGGATGCCCCGGTTTGGGGCTGCAGCAGCTCCAGGGCACGGCTCTGATTTCCCATGAAAAGAGTGAGCTCTGCCAGGGCTTTTGCAATCAGACCCGGCCGCTATCAGCAGCGCTGGGAGCCGGGGCCGGTCTGGGCTGACATCAATCGCAGAGCACTGGTGCGTTTCACCGCCTTGATGCCTCCTGCTCCCGCAGCCTTATCAGCGCTCACTCTTCGTCCCATCTCAGCTCGTCCTGTTCTCCATCCCGCAGCCTCCCTTCCCCGTGAGATGGGAGAGCAGCTGAGCGTGGCGCAAGCTTTCAGGGAAGCATGGTCCATGCGTGGAGTGGTTGGGGACAAATCAATCGCAGAGCACTGGTGCGTTTCACCGCCTTGATGCCTCCTGCTCCCGCAGCCTTATCAGCGCTCACTCTTCGTCCCATCTCAGCTCGTCCTGTTCTCCATCCCGCAGCCTCCCTTCCCCGTGAGATGGGAGAGCAGCTGAGCGTGGCGCAAGCTTTCAGGGAAGCATGGTCCATGCGTGGAGTGGTTGGGGCCAAGCATTGTCCCCCCAGGCCTTCAAAAGGCAGGGTGCAGCTCCCCAGAGCATCAAATCACTGAGTTTTCTATAGGGGCTGGTTTCATTTTATTTTGAGGGTTTATGGGTCACCTTTTCCCCTACTTTCTGCTAACCCAGGTGACTGGGGACCCATCACGTGGGCAGGAATGGACTGGGGAAACTCACCAAAGTGCTGGGAGGTGGCATGGAGAGACGTGGCTTTGTCCCAGGCTGACCAAGGTATGTATGGATGTGATGCGTTGTCATGGTGGGTTTTGACTTCTGAGTGAGGTGAAAGCCAAAGACAGACCTGCCCGTGGGCTGTGTGGTGGCCGTGCCACCATCCTGCTCCATGGGCACCAGCAGGGTCTTCACACTTTGCCCTGGAGCAGTGGGGCTGGCCCTTTCCTGGCGGACCAGTGTGATGAGTTTGGAAGTTCTCGAGCCTGTGTCACTCAAACCCAGAGGTCTCGTCATGGCCAGTGCTGAGGCCTTGAACACATGTCCTCTGCAAGCTGGTTTTGTGCAGGCCACCCATGTCTTTTCTTGTCCTCCAGCCAAGGTCTTTGGGAGAACAAGGCACATGGCCAAGGGCTGGAGGACTCGCTGCGGACCTGTGGAAGCAACTTCTGGTGATTTCACTTTTCTGACAGTTGTATTTCTCAGCATAAGGGGTAGAAAAAACAGCTGTGGAGGGAGCAGGGGTGGCTGTTTTCAGCACAGCTGCACCCCTTTTGAGGGTGGCCATGGGGAGGAGAAGACCTGGGTGGCTCTGTCACCCACGCAAACCCAGCCGGTGTGAGGACGTGGCTCCCCTACCCCTCCATTCATGCCCTGACCCCTCTGAAGCAGCTGTGGTCCTCCTGGGAGCAGTTTCTAGTTTGGGACTGGATCCAGTCTGTTGCAGCATGTTTCTTAGAAATCGCCCCAGCTTCTGTTTTAGTAATTTCCCTGGCTGCGTCGCTCCTGCCTTCCAGCTCATCTGCCGCCGGGGCTGCGTCCATTTCGCACACTTATTTCTGCAGTCCAGGATTGCTTCTGCTCCTGCAATGGCGACACCACGGGCTGGTGTGTGGGTGTGAGAAACCAGCAGTGACAGGGCATTAGATGGGAATGTGCGAGGGTAAAGGGCTGAACCCACTGTGTCACCTCCCGTGCTCCTGTCCCTAGGTGACAAGGATCCTCCTGGACATGATGGAGGGTGACACCACTCTAAATGCCCAAACCCTTCCCAACCTTTGACTGTGCCCTTGGGGTGGCTGGCCTGCAGCAGGACTCCTCCTAAAGTGGAAAAAAGCAGAGGTCAATATTGGGGTGAGGCGTAGCTGCTGTCACCCAGGGCTAGGCGGGGAAGGGAGCGGCAGTCCGATCAGCTCCTATGTGGTGATGCTGTAGGATGAGTCACAAGTGACATGGCATGCCCAGGTTCACAGGGTTTGGTGACTCAGCTCCAGGAGCCTCTGTTGCATTGCCCCTGCCACATGGCCAGGTGCTGGGACAGGACATAGAAGTGTCCCTTGACCTGCAGAAAACCTTCTGCAAAACCATGGCCAGACTGACATGGTGGTGTGTGCAGGGTGGGCACCGGCCAGGGCTGAGAGCAGGGACTTGCACCAGGCCCCCAGCAAGGATGCTGATAACTCCCAAGTGAATCCTATTAGAGGTCATCTCCTGAGCACCCTTCAAGTGAAAGCACTAATTGGGTGCTGTTTCTCCTTAAAATGACGGGCTATAAATTGAGGTGATACCTGGCAGCAAGGTAGTGTAGGGGTTGGGGGTCAAGGTCAGTGGTCTTCAGTGCCTGAACTTGCTGACAGCCTACATGAGGACCCATCCAGTCCTGGTGGGTCCATCCTGAACAAGGGTTTGCTCTGCTGGTGCTAGCACCTCCAGTTGGCATAGCTGAGGGGAATCTCTTCTGATCAGCATATGGGGGCACTTGGTGGGTGTGGAAGACCAGGTCCTCAACTGATTGTGGAGGCTTTGTGGACCATGCACAGAATAGCACCTTGGCTGGTAGGTTGGAGGAAAAGGGGATGGGGCTTTCTCAGCTGAAACCACCAAGCGTCTGAGGCAACCTTGGGGTTAGAGCAGGGAGAGGTGAATTCTGGTCCCTGCTCCAGGGAATTCCAACATCTTGTGTGCAGCTCTCACTGGAGGTGTTTTGCAGTGTGCTGGCCTGGCTCTGTGCCAGGGGATGCACTGTGTGTCCTCCTCTGTGGCACTGTGATCCAGGAGGAGCAGCTGAAAGGGACCACTCCAAAGACAGGTGATGCAGCTGTTTGACCCAGCAGTGCGGGCAGGAGACAGTGCTGTGTGCTGGGGATGCCCCTTCACGTTGGACCTGTACTGGACTGATCTGGTAAGTCTGCTGAGAAATGCAGCTGCTCTGGGACCCACATGTGGTGTAATCCCTGAGGGCCCTTTCCAAACACCAGTGAGGCAGCAGGACATGGCAATGCTGTAACCTGTGCTGTGGTGCAGACATGGCTCTAGAGCAATTCCCACTTAGACCCATTAGCCTGAGTGAGACCTGAGCCCATCTCTGGTGACAACTTACTCCTACCACCATCCCTCCACCTGCTCTCTCCTCCACCTTCCGCTTGCGGCTGGGGGTGCTGCTGCCTCTGTCCTTTCTACTGCAGTCCTTGGACTTCTTGTCCCAGGGCTGTTCCTGCAGCCTGCTCCTGACCTCCTCAGTTTCTTGGCTTTTTCTGGAAATGCGAGCCATGCTGGTGGCTTCCAGGGTGTTTCTGCAGGGTAGAGATTTCATCACATTGCTTCTCATATTCTGCTGATGGCAAGTCTTAAAACCTTTGGAGGTGAGGTTTGTGTTTGAATGTTACCAAAGCAACCCCTGGCAGGCTGAGGAGCCTTGCCTGTCTGCAGCCACATCTGTCTAACATCTGTTTCCAGGCGGTCTGTACCTGTGGGCTTGGTGTCTGCCAAAGCGTGGGGCTCTGCTCTGCAGGGTCCCCTTCAGAGGGGCAGTACCTGGGTGGGAAGCCAGCAAATGGCCCCTGCGTTTGATTCCATGTCTGCCTCAAGGATTGGACCAGGCTCTGGAAAGTGAATTTACAGAAAAAAGCTGAACTCAACAGAAGTAACCTAGGTACAGGCAAAGGGAGTGGGACAGTGCTGGCCTTGTTCAAACACTGTCCACAGCAGAGCTGCTGCCCAGAAATTACGTGCAATCAGCTCAGTGACTTTTACCAGACACTTGGGTTTCCTTGTCAATCCGTTCTTGGGACCTTGAAGCTCCCTTTGCCGCACTTTCCAAAAGAAAGAACCTTGAGCTCTGCAGCTAAACTCCAGCTAGGCACAAAATGAAAATCACGCTTGGGCAAGAGGCCAGCGCAAGGCTCCAGAGCATCCTCTGATGCTAACCCAGCGCATGCAGGGGAGATGGGTGGGAAATAGCCCTGGGAGTTTGGGTCTGGTTGTGGCTGGGACCTAGTGGAAAAGTTCTTTGTAGTTGCTTGACTCATAACAGTTTTCCAAAAGAGCTTGCAAGCAGCACATGCCGTTGTGCACATGCAGGGACCTAATAAGGCCTGGTCCTGTGTCTGCAGGGGAGGAAATAGCCCCATTCCTCTCACTGTTTCAGTTCCCAAAGTATGGAAGTGATTTAAAGCACATGCCACCAGCTGCCGAGGCTGACTGCTGCGGGAGCTGGGGTTTGCCTTGCTCCTGCATCCAGGCAGGGCTGCCTGTGCCTCGATGGATGCCTGTGCAAGCTGGCAGGCAGAATCTCGGTGTATGGGGCAAGGTGTCCCCTTTGCCCCATGGCAGGGATGGCAAGGGGGGTGCCAGGGTGTGACTGGCCTTGCCAAGCTTCATGGGTCTCGTGCAAATAGGGTCCTCTCCGGTGGCCCTACTGCTCAGGGTTGCCTTCTGAGGACTGCAGCGGCCAGGCTGGTTGTACAGTGAGATAAAACTCCACCCTGGGAGATGGAGCTGGTTCCTGGCTTGCCAGAGCAAAGAGGGATGTGTAATCCTTGTTGGACAGGTGAGAAAATTGCTCTGGGCTGGATCTTTCTGTGCTTCATAACCCAGCAGGGCTGCAGGCAGGAGGAGGAGGAGGGCTGCGCTGCCTGCCCTGCCTGCCCTGCCCCACCTCGCTGGGGCTACGCCAGGGAAATGTGCTGCTTGGACAGCTTGGGTCCCTGCGATATGGTCACCCTTCATGCTGGTTTTGAAAGAGCAACATTCCTGGTGATGAACAGGTCTTCAGCTATGTCAACATGCCCTGGTCTGCAAATTGGATTTACTGCAAGGGGCGCAGAGGAAAGGACTTCTAACGATGGCTCCTGGGGAGGAACGAACGTGTTATTCACAGACACTCTCAGAGGAGGATTCCTCAGATACTGCACAAGGGTGGACATTTTCTAGTAGCTACATTTCAAAGAGGTGCTTGTATATGATGTAAGTCTGTGTTTGAACTGGAGCAGGAGAACCACTGCAAAGGAACAATTATAAATTTTTAACATCAGAAACTCAGGGGGTGGAAAAAAAATTACCCTCAATTTCTCTGGGCTCCATCCCAGCTCGTGAGGATTCACTGGAACCAGCCAGGACAATTAATTCTGCGTTTGTCCTGAACATACTGGATGTTCCCTTCTTCCACAGAGACTACAGAAGATAAGAGCCGTGACCTGGCACCGGCTGTGGGAGCTGAGGAATTTCTAACCTCATTTTCTGATAACAGCTCTGACAAAGCCTTCCCGAGGATGGTTTGAAATAGCCTGTTTTCATGGGTACTATGCAAGGTCAAGTCGTTTAGCAAGGACCACCCCACACTTATGCTGAACAGACCGAAATAACGGTGGGAAACAAGGCTGTGGCATTGCAGAGTCTGCAACTCACAGCAGGGACGGGGCTCCCTCCTTGCAGTTTAAGCAATATGCGGGTCCTGTTCACTCAGGAGAGGCAGAGGGAAGGAAGAG
>NW_009627237.1:55550-65228 GCF_000690535.1 Cariama cristata | reverse complement strand
GAGATGTAGAACTGCTGAATGAAACATGCACATTGTCCCTCTGCAAGGGGAAGGGACCGCTATCCCATGTGCTGGTGTCACCCACCCTGGCCAGCAGAAATTGACTCCCATGTGTCTGGAGAAGAGCAATATTTGCTGTCTTTAGGCTTGATTAAAACCTGGAAACTGCAGAGTAACAGTCCCGTCCTTCAAAATTTTGAGAACAAGTCCATCATTTGCATCTTCATGAGGGAAACAAGCTTGCACCCCTGAGCAGGGTGAGGAACGGGGAGCTACCTGGTGGAGCAGAGCTGGCTGCGTACTATCTGCTGCAGATCAATAACCCAATTTCCAGCTCCAGCCTCCCATGCATGCTACATCAGTGCTAGTGCGATTCAGCTCGGTCCAGCACATTGACTTGATTACTTGTTCCTTAAAACGACATCTTCAGAGAAGCCCTTTCTACACACACCTCTGCTGCAGAGCCAAGCTGACTGCTCTGTGCTCTCTCTGTTGGACTTCTTGGGGCAGGCAGCTCGTGTAGAGCAGTGCAATGACTGATGTTAGGACAAGTCATAGAATCATGGAATGGTTTGGTTGGAAGGGACTTCAAAGCTTATCCAGTTCCAACCTCTCTGCCATGGGCAGGAACACCTTCCACCAGACCAGGTTGCTCAAAGCCGCATCCAACCTGGCCTTGAACACTTCCAGGGATGGGGCATCCACAAATCATGTGCTCCAGGTGTATGCTGAGTGGCAAGAGATGCCTGGACTGGATGTCAGAAGAAAATCCTTCCTGCTGCAAGATGCAGAAGGGAGAAGCCAGAGCAGGCAGGACAGCAGGACACAGCAGAGTCATGCATCACCCCCTCTGCTGTGGTACCATTGAAAGGTGCTGCAAAAATACCACTGACTGATAACTGTCCAGCAGCTAGGCCTGTTGCATCCTGGAGAGTATGGTTTCCACCCCTTTGTACCTGTTCATCCAGCTGAAAAAGTTCTTTACATCTCCAGAGGACTGGCCATTTGGTGGGAACTTAAGCAGAAGAGGACAGGGAGTCACCTTCCTTCCAAAGCCCTTGGTGTGTTTGTTAAAGGGGTAAGAGGAGAAGGCATGTGCCTTGACCTGCTAAACAAACAGGCATCCACAGGAGAGGCTACAGAGACTGGGTCCCATCCTGCTGTGTGCTGGCTGATGACAACTTTAAGGACCAAAATGCAGCAGAACACCTGGGTCCCCAGGAGCGGTCCTGTGTGGGTCACGAAAGGGGCTTTGGCACTGGCAGTGCTTTCTGCTGCCCACAGGCTGCTTATTTAGGAGCTGATCCAGAAAAACACTTGAGCACAGAGGTATCATTGAATTCAGAGGGACTGTGCACCTCCTTAAAGGAGGTACTTGTGTGGTTGAGGCTACGGACTCATGGAAGTTTGCTGGATCAGGGGCTTAGGGTGTAACACAGACTACAGGATACTGAAATGCTTCGGGATTGAGATCACTCTTGGCCCCGTGAAATGACTGTGGAAGATTTATTGACGTTTATCTTCATTGCTGCAGAAAAATGAGTGGTGTTTATGGGCCAGAAAGCAAAAATCAGGCTCTTGGAAAAGCAACACAAAGCATTTCCAAAGCTGCCGCGTACTTTAACGAAGAGTTTCCCTCACCCCGACCCATGCAATGCTCCTACAATAAAGTCCCAGCTGGGGAGCGGGTGGGCAGGACCACGGGAGCCGTGTCTGGAGTCAGGGCTGGCCCTGATGTGCCGCTGCTATGGGGCACGGAAGCCTGGCGAGATCCTTCCCCTGCAAAGGAGGGATCAGGAGACTCCATCGGAGGCTGCCATTGGAAGGGGGAGTGACACTTGGCTTCCTGGATTGCTATGAAGAGTTCATATCTTGGCCTTCTAGGGATGGACCTGGGCAGAGCATCACCAGCACCATGTCCTGGGCAATCTCTGCCCTCCAATGCCAGGGTTCAGAGCAGTTCAGAGGCTTTTGGCCATGTGAAGTGATGGCCTTAAATTACAGACAGTTAAATGGTGTAAAGGAACAGCTGGGAGAAGAGTGGCAGGTGGTTCACAGGGCTTTAGTCAATGGGAGGCCACCACTGCCATGTGCACTATTTGTAGGATGCTCCCTGGACTTGAAGAGGGGGTGAAGGGCACCTCTGAGACCTACTTGGGCATGGCTGATGCTGACCTGGTTCCTGGTGCTCCCTCCTGCCAGGTATGGAGCATGGCTGTGGACCACACCACACCCCTCCATTGGTGTTGGGGGGGCTGAGGGCTGGTTGTGAGGTTGGACTGGGGGTGAGGAAATGCTGGACCTCATGCTGGGAGGCTCTCTGGGGAGCAGAGGTGTCACCGAGTTTGGGGTGCTGTGGTGGATGGAGGAGGTGGTTACAAAGAGGATGGCTGTGGCTGTGTGTCTCCTACGTGGCCACTTTGGCCTCCAAGAGCCCATCCTGCATCTGAGCAGCTGAAAAAGCATCTGGGTTATTTGGAAGGCACAAATGTTTTGTCCAAGTGCTCTCAATAGCCAACCAAACCGGAGTGGCTGATGCAGCCTGCTTGGCTGGAGGCTGTTCCTACCCTGTGGCTTGGTTTCCTTGGGCTGTCCTTCCCATCTGCAGGGAGCTCTGAACAACCCCCAACACGAGACCTCCACCCCAGAGATCACTAAACACCGGGCTCTGAGGAAAGCCTGTGCTGATCCCAGTCTCTTTTGGTGGCTCCCTGGTAGAGAGCCCTGCGGTGCCTGTCAACGCCTGCCCTCTGCTCTGTGCCATTGCGGTGTTCGCAAGGGAAACGTTTCGTGACCACCCTCAGGGGACCTGAAATGTGCTGCCGAGAGGGGGATGTCCATCCCCGAGAGCCAAGGGGGTGAAGGCGGCTTTTCTCCATGGACACACCACCCTGGGTCTGACACGCTTAGCAAACATCTGGAGATGCTCTTGAAGTGTGGTCTGTTGCTTCTGCATGTCTGAGCGCTTTGCTAATGCCCTTTGCTGCTCTTGCGATGTCTCGTTGCTTCTTGCTCCAAGGCATATTTTTAGCACAGAGCTGCATCTGGTCTGGCTGTGGCTCTCCTTGTGAGTCCTCCTGCGCAGATAAGGAAACAATCATGGCTTCAGTTATTTTTGGCTATGAGAAGATCCTTATTAACAGCATGACTTTTTAATAAACAAAATACCCCTTCATTCAAGGCGAGGGGGAAACAATCGGTCCATTTATCCCCTGTGCTAAGGAGGCTGCAGAAGAGGAGCTAATGGGAGCTCAGTTGACGAAGCAGACAAGGGGCTGCAGAACAACAGAGCTATTCTGGGAAGGGCAGGAAAGGCTGTGGGAACAGGAGGCTGAGTTTCCTCTCCGTCCCAGGGTCTGTTCCTATCTGCCGGTGCTGCTTCCCTGGCCAGCTGAGAGAGGGCAGAGCCATGGATGCCCACCTACCCTATCCGGCCTGATTTGTTGCTGTAAGTGGTTTGGGGCATGTACAGCCCCTCTGGGTCTCTTCCCCGCCCTGGCACAACATGGGCTGGAGGCCAGGGCCACTAGCACTGCTGCTGATGGCCATGAGGGTCTGCAGGGATGTCCCTGCACTGGAGGGTCTCAGCCATCCCATGCTTCATTCAGGGCTGGCTGTTGGCATAGAAAGCCCCTTGGAGCCTCCTGCTTGTGCGCACAGACCCAGTCCCCCCAGTACGCCCCACAGGCTGGGAACGACTGACCTACCCATGGGGTCAGCCAGAGCTTGTCTCTGACCTCTGCAGCTCTGCCCTGGCTTGGCCAGACCTTGCTCCCAGCCCCTGTGTCTAGACCCATACCACTTGGGACATCTTGCAGTAACCTGCGGTGGGAGGCAAAAGGACCCAAAATGCAGGAAAGGCCCAACTCCCAAGCCTGATGCTGAGCCAGAAGTGAGAGGACGGTGCTTTTTTTGGAGACTACTGGGCACCAACAGCCCCTCTGCCGTCCCACGAGTGCTGCAGGAGGTGCAGGCACCCTGGGCCTGACTGGTGGGACCTGGCAGAGCTTTCTTGGTCCCTCTAAACCAAGAGTCCCACCATGTCTGTGCTGGAGGGCTGGAATTTGCAGCCCCTTGCGCTCTCCCTTTCTTGCCAATGATGCCCTGAGCAGAGCTCTGCAGCGTGGTGCACAGGGCATGGTGGCACGGGCGCTGGGGATGCCCACTGGTGACAGCACACCCTGTTGGGGACCTCCATCTGGAGCGAGGTGTGGGAGCTGTGGCTGCAATGCCAGGCAGTGGTGACGATGTGGCTGGAGGGATGACAGACTGGCTCTCTGCAACTTGCTGCTGCCCGGGACTTGATCTGTGATTTCAGACCAACACGCATGCATCGGTTTGAAGCCTGTGGGCCGGCACAGGGGAAAAAGAAGCAGTCCCAATGTCTCCCAAAGGACTTAGAGGACAGACCCATTGCTTCTCTGAGCCGTCCTGCCAGGTGGGGCTGCACCATCTCATGCTGGCTGCTGTAGACTTCCCGTAGGGCAGCAGAAACCGGCCTCTTGTGCAGCACTGCAGAAGTGCCCTCGGGATGTGACCTGGGGAGATGTAGGCTCCGCAGTAAGAGGAGCCAAGGGAGGATGGGTGGCTGTGTGGGCAACACAGGGACATCAGCCAGGAAAGGACCGACTGAGGACAGGGCCCCCTATGCCACTGCCTCCCACGGGGGGCTGTTCGGCTCCCACACTTGTCATGCCTTTAAACACTGGGGCAGCTAAAAATTATTTTCTGGCACTTCTGTCAAAGCAGACTGGATTCTGGAAAGCAAGAGTGCAGTCATACTCAGGGCAGGCAAAAAATCACTGTGTCGCTGTGCTTACTTGCCTTGGTTATCTAGAGATTTCAGGATACCCTGTGGTTTTCTTTTCTGTGCTCTACAAGGGAGGTTGGCCCACTGGGAATGGCTCATGAAGGAAACACAAGATGAGGACATCTGACAAATGTGTTTAATGGTGAGGAGCAGCAGTTCTGGGATCAGGCTGTGTGGTCCTTGCTAAAGTCCTCAGGAGATCCCCTTTTTGTCAGTCCTGAGTCTGGCATCAAGATGTGGCGGGGCATTGGCTCTTTGCCCCAGTAGCCAGAGCAGCAGGAGACGGGATCTCTGCTCCCAGCACCAAACTCAGATCTACGCTGAGTTGCTCAACTCTTTCCTGTGCAGTTGGCCAGTGTTAAAAGAGGAACAAAGTCTCCCCTGGAGAGATGTGGTAGGCTTATTTATAAACATTTTCAAGTGCTCTGAGCTGTGCAGATGAAAGGGGCTCTTAAAGTGCCTAGTCTCCTTGTAGATGCATTAACTGTTTGTCTGTCATACAGCTCAATTTACCCTGCTATTTGGAGCTCTCCAACTCATTTTGATCGCTCTGACAGCTGACCATCGCTGCCGGAAGGATGTTCAATCTCCTGCAGCATTAACGATGCACTGCAGCAGCCAGCCTCTTCTTCGCAATCTCAGTTCAGCAGCAGTGTCCAGAGATGGCTGTGTTTCCTGGGAAAAAGTGCACCTTGGAATAAGAAAGGCAGGCAGACGGGATGATAAAAACAGGTTTTACTTGTCTTTACGTGTCAAAAATAGGACAGTGGGGGTTTTGGGCTGCAGGGGGTCATGGTCAAGTTGTCCGACCTGACATAGGCTTGACATCTTTCTGGAAGAACAGGCAGAGCCCAGACTCACAGCTGGGACCCACGGCAGTGCAGGACCACCTCTGTGTGGTCCCCAGCTGTGTCATTCAACTTCTCCAGGCATTTTCTGTGTGCTGGTAAAGCTGGTCCTGCCATGAACTTTTTGGGTGAGTGACAGCTCTTCCAGCAGTGACCTCCTTCCATGTGACGTCGGTGTGACATCTCCAGTGAAAGCTGGGCTCTGCCACAGTGGCTGGAGGAACAAAAGAGAGCAACAGAGAATTCAAGTAGGGCCTGAATTGTTATCTGTTTGCATCTGCTTAGCCCCACACTATTCTGGGAGTCTTAGATGTGGTTAGGGCTCTGGAGGAGGTGGGGAGAGCTGGCAGGCAGACAAGTACGACTGCAGCTCTGGGGATGCAATTTCCAATCAAGTGATCCCCCACAAGCTGGGTAAACATCCTTTAGTTCGAGCACTGCTCCAGCAGACAGAGATCTTGTTGTGCTGTACCAACTCAGCAGGTCCCAGCATCATCATGCCGTTGTTTAAGTTTCAGCTGAACCCAAATCTGACCCTTCCAGTCAATCCACAAAAATAACCCCGTTGGACTCAAAGCTGCTAGGTTAGCTCTAGAGGGGAGGGAGGTCTTTCTTGGTTTTGCCCAAAGGGGTAATGAATGGAACAATGGCTTTAAGAAACGTGGCTGGTGGTGTGAGGGGGCTGAGCCCAAGGGGCTGTGAGACCGCAGACCCATGGCACAAGTCTCGTGGCCACTCATCCCTGGAAGAGCAGATGTTGTCCATCAGAGAGGTGGGATGGCGGCTTGGGTGCTCCTGTGCTTCTCCAAGACAGTCTTTTCTCCTGGTCCTGGCTCCAGGGTCCCCTGTTTGAAGCCGAGTGGGAGGTGGGGGAAGCCTGACTTGTCCCCAACTCCAGGGCTCTGATTTTGACTGACTGAGCCCCTGCCTAGAGGTTCATGGGTCAGTCCTGGTGGCCAGGCTGTCCAGAGCTACCTCCTGGCTTTTGTAAGGTGACCCATGGCCATGAGGATAAGGGCAACCTATATTTCCTGCATTTTGCCTTCAGCTGGGGATATTTGTGCTTGAACATGCCCTTGTACCAGACTGTTTCACCCTGTGGATGTTTCTGTTCCTTCTCTCTCAGCTACCACCGTGCTGGCTGACCTTCACCCCCAGCTGAGGAGGAAGCTGTGCAGTGTGATGCAAAATACCAGGTGGGAAATAAGACTGTGATAGGAAAAATACCACTGCTCTGTCCTTGAGAGAGCAGAGTAACACACTCCTTCCTCTGAGACCCTGGCAAGAGGCCACCTCCACAGAAAGGAAAATGTACCGTACATCCATGTCCAGGGTGAGAGCTGAGGTGATGATACAGCTACTGGAGATCAAACATCCTGCAGTTAGGGCTCAGGCATCGCTCCCCATGTGTGAGGTGAACACCCTTACAAGACAGGATCCAAATGACCCATCATCTGCTCCTCCAGCAGCTTCCAGGCTTGAGGATTTATAGGCCAGGAGGGAACACTGGTTGCACAGGCTGGGCTCTTGCATAGTGATGCTTCAGTAACTCCTCTCGTGCAGCAGCAGCCAGGGCATGCCTGTTACAAAGGCCTCTGTGCTACAGCTCCAAATGACCACCCTACATCTGGTATGGGCACTTTAGGTACTGTCCTTGGGTGTGACCGTCTGGGGGGCTGCCTCCAGGCCAGGGCTTAGCTTGTGGCCCGAACGCTGGGGCTTAGCACAGGGTTCATGCACATAAACATTGGCATCTAGTGCCTTCAGAGATGGCCTGGGTTGTCCTACCTGACTTCCAACTTTAGATCAGATCTGCAGGAACCCTGAGCTGGGTCATGGGTGCTTTAGCTACCTTAATGTGTCTGAAACAGCACTGGGTGCCCATGTTCAAACACCTGACTCCCACCCCAGGTTGCTGTTCTGGGTGTTCTCCGTGTAGAGTCCGTGGTTTGACAACAGGGAAAGCTGGAGAGGTTGTAATCAAGGTAGGTCCGAGTCTGAGGGTCAGCAAGGTTGCTTGGTCCTCCAGTTCATCCTGCCTCATTCAGGAGAGGAAGAGCTTTCCCGGAATGAACGGGCAGTAAACTTAAAACGAAGGAGAGGAAATATTTCTTCACTCAGCATGTGCACAGTCTGAGGAATTTACTGCAGAGGGGGGTTGGTGGTGGATGCTGTCTTTGATTGGAAAGGAGGTTGGAGCCTTTAACGCTGCATTTCTGGTCCCACAGCATCCCAGAGGGTTAATGCATCTCCTGGCCACGGCTGGGGAAAAGGGTGTCTCTGGGAGCCCCATGGCACACGGTGACCTGATGGGGAATGAAGCATCATTTCTCTGCAGAGTGACACATCAGCTGGTGTCACAGCATCCTCCAAGGTCGGGTTAAGGGTCTGAGATTCTCACCCCAGTGCCTCCAGAGAGCAGGTGATTGCTGTCACGGCTGGTCTCAGGACAGCATCGTAGCAGCCATCTGGATTAGTCCTGTTTGCAAGAGTGCACAAAGCACGGGTGCTGAGTTATGGGTTTTTTATGAAAGGTGGGGGGGCGAAGTGGGAAGGGTCTGAGGTGGAGCATGAACACAGTCACTCAAGTTGGGAGCGACATTTCCAATCGGCTTGCTGATAAGTCTAGTGAAGAGTGAGGGCAGTTGATAACCAGACGTGTGGAGGTAGGGAGCGGTGCTAGAAACATTTCATCGATCAAGGAAACAAGGTATACCGTGGGGAAGTGGGTGGGTGGTTCCTGGGTCTTTATTCAGACTCATCTCAGAGAAGAGAATTTATAAAAAGGCAAGGGAGCAATCTTAATCCTGGGTCCTGCTCAGTGACTGTGAGCTTGAGAGCAGAAAACCTGCGCAAGAGACTTGGCCACGTGCTCAGGCACTGCATGGCCAGCGGATAGCAGAGAGTAAGAGAAGCCCTTGGCTCATCTTGGTAGAGCCAAGCCTGATTTCCTTTCATATCTATCTCTTTTTATACCATTTGTGAATGCGTTGCTCCTATTTGACTCTTGATAATAGATATTTGCTTGCACCATAAATCTGGCTTATGCTAATGGTAACTTCCCAGCTGGCTGCCAGACTGTGAGTCATTCCATCCCTCCAGGCACAGCAATCCCTAAAATCAGGGAATGGGCCTCTCCTGCAGCCCCGGCAAGCCAATGCTCTCTATTGTGGAGAGGCACAAACTGTGCCCAACCTCTGCTTTGGGAGCCCAAATGACGGTGCTGTGCAGAAAGGGTGCTGGGATGGGAGAGCTCCTTGACGTGCAGTAGCTGAGCTGCAGTGCAGGGGCACGGTAGAGGGCATTTTGATCTTGCTCAGGACCTTGGGTTCCCTCTGTGAAAGCCTTTTGGAAGTATTTTAGCTCAGGTGTAAGCTGGTGGGTGCCAGGGACAAGGCAGGTTGGCCTGAGGCTGCCACCGCTGTCACTGTGAGCCATCGCTGTGGTGCACAGAGGGCATCGCTGCCTTTGCTCACCCTGCCTGGCACCAGGAACATTTCCAGGGGCTGCCCAGAGGTGGAGGAATGAGAAAAGATAAAGCCCAGCACTTCCCAGAGGAGATGGAGGTCTTGGCAGCTATGGGGAAGCTGGTCACACCAGCGCGAAGCCGTGAATGACTGCTGGGGTGCGGTGCTATGGGACTGGAGGTACAAAGGAGGGTGCAGATGGAGAGGGGCATCATCTCCAGCACAGCCTGGGCCTCTCACTCCCATGTTGCCGCTTCCAGCTGAGCATCTTATGCAATGCAGAGGCATGTGATGCCGGGTGACCTCAGCTCTGATAGCCTGGGGATGTCTCAGCACAGCGCTCAGCACCACGGCTGTAAGGCTGGGTGGAAATAGCATCAGAGAGGAGGATGTGACAAATATCCAGCCAAATCCCACAGCCCTGTTTCCTAAAGTGTTGTCCCATCGGGACTGGAAGCAGTGAGCCTGGAGAGGAGTCCCAGGAGTATCGGGTACCTGCAACGCAAAGGCAGCCAGGCCTTGGCAGGATCCTGGTTTTAAGGGGTTTGTGCCA
>NW_009627237.1:2079-55528 GCF_000690535.1 Cariama cristata | reverse complement strand
ATAAACTGCAAACTTTCCAATACTTTGCACCAATCCATCACCTTTCTTTTGTGAGTAAGGAGAAAATTTCAGCAGTGATATGCTTCTGCCCATTCGTGTTTTCTTTGTGGATCCCATGCATCACGAAGGCAAGTCTTTCTCTGCCATCACAAACCAAAAAAAGACACCTCTGACGAGAGATCAAGCTAAGACTGCCATGCAACAACTTGTCCTCACACTGGTGCCGCCTTCACTTAAAAATGGAGACATAATGCAAGTAAAGGCATGAATGCCAAGGATCCCCCCCAGATACTTTAATATCCATAAGACATTAACACTATTATCCCCAGAAAAGAGTGTGAATGTTGTAATATCTTACGGCACCAATTGTGAGCATCATAATGACAACCAGTGCTTTTTCATTTGGCTTTCTGGATGCAGCATGGCAGCTAAAACACCCCAGCAGCGCTGCAGCAGGGTTACAGAGCCAGCTACTGCAAGGGCTGAGCTCAAGGGAAGGGATTTTACTTGGTCCCTGGGCTGGGCTAGAGGTTTGCAGTTAAAAACTGTGTCTTTTGCCATACAGCAGCTGGTACGGCTCAGGGATGCCCCTTCTCATCCATTTGTTGTGTAGTTTGTTAGCTTGCCTGGCAGTCCCAGGCTCTAAGGCTGCCACATAAACCTGCCTTCCGTGTCAGGGTATTTTGGATCCAGGTTTGCTCAGCCCCAAATGTGCGGCTTTCTCGACCATGCTCAGAGCTGAGTTTCCAAGCATATAACCCCTAATGCAGGGAGCAAACCCCTTTCCTGTGTCTCCCTTCGCTTACTGCTGCTCTGCCAGTTAAAACTAAATGAAAACCATAATGCCATAAAATCTGGGAAACATCCAGAAGAGGAATTATGAAATCATTTCCTCTTGATCTAAGTAAGTAATCAATCTCTCTCAGTGAAACTACTTGTAATTTTTGTATAATTACACCGCTTTTCATGATGCTAACTAATGATCCACAGTGAATTTCCTACCATGACTATGACTTATTATCACTTTTGATGTGGGAATATTTCCTATTTCTTTTGAAAATGAGTAAGTATAATTCTATGGTTGGTTTGATACGCAGATTCTAAATGTTTATGTATTTCAACAGCAGTATTTTGTTTTTCCTAAACTTGATATCATTGCAAATCGCGATTCCCCTCATATACAGCCCTGGACTCTGCTTTCTACACAAAGACGGGTACTTCTGTCTTATTTCTTCCCTGGTGACTGGTTCAGAACATACCAAGCAGCTACTGACAAAGCCGAAATAATAAACACCTAAATTAGTTATGACATTTTAGCTCCAAGGAAGGTTGCATAAGAGCAGCAGTATCACACCAGGACTCCGAATTCAATCCCAGGCTTCTGAGGGGGTTACTTCCTCAAAAATATTGGGCAACAAGTTGTAGAGGAAAAGAGAGGTGTCTCAGAGATGAGCATCTCTCATGCTGGCGTGCAGGATGCTGGGCTGGCTGGGGTGTTTCTGCTAATGCCCTGAAAAGGCAGGGTGGGAGCTAGATGCTTTCTGCTTGGTGCTTTCTAAACTCAGAGCTTGATTCAAGTAAGGTAGGGCACTGCATGGGAATTTAATCAGTACTTTGCATAGTATTTAGAAAGATGACGTCCCAGAGTGCTGGCAGCACTTCCTTCCAATCAATAAATGCAGATTTTTATGCTGCTTCGCTCCCTGGCACATCTCTCGCCCTGGACTTCCTGCGTGTAATTTCTTTTTTCCACAGCTTTAGCTTCAGCCTCTTTCCTCTGCTGAGATCAGCCGGAGGCTGAGATGAAGGAGAAAGAGGGAGTTGAGGAGGGAAGAAAGATGGCAAATGGGTGAAATTCTAACTTATGTCCCTAAAGCAGAGGCACAGGGCAGCTCCGAGGCCTGGGAGTTGGAAAAAGAAGGAAGAAGATGAACCTGACTAGAAATTATAACTGTTGGTAAAGAACAGGAGACAAAAGTAAAGGTTGACGGTTTTCTTTTCTTTTTTTTTCTTTTTTTTCAATCAAATCCTGTCAGCCCTAGCTACAAACACTCTGGCCCCACAGCTGTGAATGCATCCGTTGTGGATGGTACCAAACAGTGTTCACTCCAAATCTCTACACGGTGCCCTTGAACGGCCCTCGAGATCGACCTTGGCCTGCCCTCCAGCTGTGGGATGGTCCCTCCGCTCTGCCCAGCAACTTCAGCCCTGAGGCTGCATCTCAGCACCATGGCTCATCTCACACGGGAGTGCTTAACCCTCTGTCGCACGCATGGGAGCCAAGGGTCCCACTGGCATTTCTGGGTCCATTTGTGGTTATCTTCCCCCTCTTCCAAGCATTGGCAGCCCGTCTCCGCTTTTCCTCCAAATGACGCTTACTTTTTACCTTTTTTGTGATTTATTCCAAGAGTTTGGTCTGTGGTTTGGGCTTCTTGTTGCCTTACACAAGTCTTACACAGTTCAGAAAAGCTGCTCTGCTCCAGTGTGGGGAGTAGATGCTCATGTCCCCAGTCTCTACGTTTTTCAGGCCAAGATAAGAATTTAACCCATAATTATTTTAATTTGGAAGAGGTGATTATCCCTCTGTATTTAGCGTTGGTGCAGCCTCACCTTGAGCCCTGCGTGCAGTGCTGGGCCCCACCATTTCAAAAGGACGTTGAGGTCCTTGAATGCGTCCAGAGGAGGACAACAAAGCTGGTGAAAGGGCTGGAAGGCACGTCCTGTGAGGAGCGGCTGAGGACACTGAGTTGGTCTAGTTTGGAGAAAAACTGCATCCAAGCAGGTTCAGACTTGACACGAGGAAACATTCCTTTACCGAGAGGGTGGTCAAACCCCGGAACAGGTTCCCCGCAGAGGTGGTCAATGCCCCAGGCCTGTCAGTGTTTAAGAGGCATTTGGACAATGCCCTTAATAATACGCTTTAACTTTTGGTCAGCCCTGAGGTGGTCAGGCAGGTGGACTAGATGATTGGTGTAGGTCCCTTCCAACTGGACTATTCTATTCCATGACTGAGTGAAGATCTAAATCCAGATGAAACCCCAAAATGTTGGCATTTACCCCAGAACAGATGCGATAACAGATTCCCACTCAGTAACACTGAGATGTTTCTTTCTGTTAACATCAGAACATAAACATTAATCTAATCACAAGACTATTTAGCATATACCCAGAGCATCCAATTTAATATGCTGTACTACTGTTGAATTAGGACATTATTATTAAACCATTAATTTAAAACACTGAAATGCATAGCCTATAAACTCAAAATGAAACTGCCCTGCCACAAATGAGACATTAGAAATCAGTCATCTCATTTTGGTCTGCTCTTACGTAAAGTTTTGGTCCCAGTGTGACCACATTCTCCAGTGAGGAACTTTATTCCAGAACAACTTGACCGCTCTGCGGTGAGGTTTTATCCTGAAACCCATTTTCCCACGTGCTCCCTTTCTCACTTTGTGGCTCCACCTGAACGTCAGGGGGACGGGACGGGACGGGACGGGACAGGATGGGGGTGTCTCAGGAGGGGGGATTGGTTGACTCTTTAGTCCTGCAGCTATTTCTGCTAGTGGTGGTCAGACTCCTCAAGCCAGATTGGCTTAGCTGCACTTGAAAGACTTTGTGCATCTCTTTAACACTTGACTAAACACTACATACCTCCTCTGCAGAGCTTGGCATATCCTTAGGGTTTAATTAATACTGTGGTCAGCTTTCACTGTCCATTGCATTTCTAGGGTACAATCTGAAAAATGAAGTTTTCCCAGGTGGCCACGATCTCTGGAGGAACCACCTTTGCAGTAAAGATATAAAGCAGTTGCCTGCCGCTCCTGGGTGACAATCGTGTTTATCGGGTATCAAGCTTGGTGTCTTATTTCTGTTCCTGTTGTAAGGAGCAGCCTTTTCTTCCAGCTGCGGAGGTCAGGACTATCTCCCCATGCTTTCATCATCCATCCCACCAGTTTGGGGCCAAGATGTGGCAATTCAGCAGTGTGGGCTGGCAGCAGGAGCTATTGTGACTGTGTTCACCATGGAGCAGACCAAGCAAGCGTGGACACCCCAGACCTGCCTCTTACCTGCTCCGCAAGGGCAGATTAAGGTTGAGTCTCAGGCAAGACGGGGCTTGAAGAAGCTGTTTTTGTAGCAGTTCTGGTCATGGGGAGAAAGATCCTGGACTTAACACTTGCCTTTGGCAGTGGCATTCACCAGTTGCTTTGCCAAAGGGCTTGGCTGGTTTGCTGTAAATAACTCCTGGAGCCTGACTGTCGTGTCCAAGCCTGTGACGGCAAGATGGTAATTGGCTTCTAAGCACATGATCTCACTGGCTCCCGTCCATTGCAAAAATACCTCATGAAGGATCCAATGATCAAGAACTGCCCTGTATAGTCGGGTCACTTACAATCTCTAACAACGTACATACAAGAGCAGCCAGGCATTATCTGGCCACAAAACGCTGCTGCTGAGGGACGTTTGGCGTCCAGTAGAATTCACATGACCAGGAAAACTGAGAACTGAGTCTGGAAGGCTGGCTTCTCCTTCAGCCCCAAAGAGCATCCCAAAAACATGACTTTCAGAGCCTCATGTCAGGCAGAGAGCATTGGCCAAGGGTCGTCCCCTTGCTTTCTCTGCCTCAAGATCTTTTCTGCCTTCTGTAGATCCTTCCTGCCAGAAGATCCCTAATTCCCTCCCTCTTCCCAGGGTGCTCTTACACCAGTTGTTGGCAGCACTCCTGACTCTGCTCTGTGAGGACTGGTGAGAGAGGGAAGTTGCTCTGGCCGCTTCTTGTGCTACTTCTGCCCTCTCTCATCATTTCCATTCTTCATTGTCTCATAGGTTGCTCTCTGGAAATGAGTTGCTGGACAGGCTTGCCAACTACTGCCCTTACCAAGACACGCTGGGCAGGCAACCTTCTCTCCTAACTTTCTTCCAAGTAGCAGAAAAACATCAAAATACTCTTCCAAACCCACATTCAGCTCACTCCATAGGGGCGCAATGGGAGACCCTCTGGGGTGTGCCCCTTTCCTAAGTAAAGAAGTGAGAAACACTAGAGGAAGGACCTTTCTTCTGAATCAACCTCATCTCATCTCCCCATGGATTAATGTGACGTTCCTTGCTCTGGTTTCTGTCAGTCTAGAGGGAAGGAGTTCTTGAACAGGGTCTTAGGGGTTGCCTTCAGGAAGGGGCAGATTTGGAGGATCGTGAGAGCTGTCCTGTTCCATACCTCCCTTTGGTTGCTGAACTTCACAAATGCTAGAAAAGTTCACCGGTCTGCAAAGGAGAGATTGAAAAAGCCTCTGGAAGTCCTTTGTAGGAACTGACATGTCAGAGATATATGAGTTGGGGGCCTGGAGGAGGAGGACTGATGTACAGTGATGGAGAAGGGGCTGCAGGGAGGAAGGCAGGGCAAAAATGGCAGATGATGCCCAGGGCAGGGTTAAAAGATATTGATGACTGAGGAGAAAGGGAGTTTCCACGGTGCAGTCCTGCACTGCACACTGCCTGTACCCGGTCTGTGATATTAATCACTTGTTTTCACCAACATCAGAAAAAGTAGAACTCTCCCCCCATGACAGAATAATCAGAAAATTCAACAACTCCAGTTTAGCCAGAGCCAAAAACCTCATTCTGGAAACACTGCTCCATTTTTCAAAGTCCTTATGCCTTTGAAACCAGCACTTGATTTTATTGGGATGACTCTCCCTTCCCAAAGAGCACTCCAGCACAGTCTCTGCAGCCCTTCTCCCAAACCGTATGAATCACTCTGGCCTCAGGGAACTGACACAAGTCACTTGAGCGGCTAAAAATATCGCAGAGGAAGCAGGACAAAAATACACATATCCGCTGCCGTAATGCTAGGCTAGGAGGGCACGCACCGAATTAACGTGTTCCCTTTCTGGTGTTTCATTCCCTGCAGGTTTATTTGTTAGTGAAAGCAGATCTGAACAAACATAGAGGTTTGTAGGAGACTTTTTGAAAAGTTGCTTTATAGGGGAAGAGGGGTGGCGGAAAAAACACGTGGATATTTCAAAGGTGACCCGCAGCTCTGATTTCCAGTGTCTTCTGGCTCAGGGGTCTGTAGTATGGGGGTTTCTTCAGAGTGATGAGTGGAGCCTTGCTAAGCAAAGGGAGCTGAGTATCTTCTGAGGACTCATCTTGGTGGCTGATGGTACCCTTGATGGTCTGCCTTGGTCTTCAGAGCTGAGTGTTACAAAATGGCAGCTGTGGTTCACCTCCACTGTAGCTGCCTTCCAGGCATGTGTGTGTTTATCCAAACCGTTCCTGCCTGGAAGATTTCGTCCCAACAACTTTAAAGTGAGAAGCTACTGGCAACAAGGGGACAAAAGGGGCATGCACAGCCGTGCCTCCAGCTGTCGTGTCTGGTGAGCTGCCTCGCAGATGCTTTACCCGTTTGCTGGTACATGGACCCTGCAATGAGTTTCTTTGTGTGTCTGGGGGCTGATGATGTTTGCACAGAGAAGCAGATGCGGTGATCCTCCTGGCTGCCCTATGCAGGGTGGCCTGGAAAGGAGTCCAATGTCCCACATATCTCTGCAGGTCCAAACCAGCCAGAAATAAATCAGTGTATCTGGAAAATACACTCTTTTTTTTCCTGCAATATTGAAGTCCCTTCCCCAGACCAGACTCAACCAGGTCCAGCAACATCCAGTCTTGGAGCAAGAGCACCTTCAGAGTCATCAATGGCTTAAGCACTTGTGCCTTTTTAGGAGCCATCACGCTCAGTCACAGATGCTTTATCTCACCCAAAGTCCACAGACAGCCTCCTTTTATTTCTCCTACAATCACTTCTATTTCAACTTATACCTTGAATTTACAACATAGTGCTGGTTTCCTCTCCACTGTCTTTAAAAGGAGCCTGTATGCATACCTCAGATGGAGACATCTGCATGGGAGATGTTTACACTCATACAGATGAGTCTGCCCCTGCGTGTCCTCAAGGGAGTCTATGCTGTCAAAAGACAATATGCTGTCACTCCCAACAATCCCACGTCAGCACTGGGAGGCTGCCAGTACAGTGTGAAATCAAGTCCATAGAATTCAACTGCCCTACATGCTCTGAGAAATATCACCTAAGCAATGAAAGGTCAACCAGACTCCAAAGTCTAATGCTGCAAGTGTAAACACATTTAAGAAAACATTTCCAGCAGAGGATGGACGTGGATTATTGTTGCAGTGGCTATAATGCATGACTACCTCCGCCAAAGATAACACATGCTCTCAATGCTGGTTGCTGTATATAGAATACATACTTAGGCTTTATGACAACTTGGAAGAATGTCATGTCCTAAATGGAAACTAGTTACAGTGAAGTAGGTTGGCTGTTCCTCAACTTCTGAAGCAGGAGATGCTGAAATGACAGGGGAAAGAGATTTAGGTTGGGAAAAGTATAAAAAAAAATTTTGAGTTAGACTGCAAACAAACCAAAGAATAAAAAAAAAAAAAAAAAATTGGAAACAGTCAAATAAACATCCTCCACGATGATATTTCCAGACACTAGATCTATGGTCCAAAGCTGGCCTGGATTTGTTTATCCTGGAAACAGTCATATCCGAGTTAAGGATTATTGCATTCACTTCCAGAAATAGCTAGAGAATACAACCACCAAACATTCTGTATGTACAAAAATGATATCTGTCAGACATCTGGGGATCATACCAGAGATCCCCAGACAGCTAATGCCCATGGACCGATGTCACGAGCATCAATGTTTTGCTTGACATTGCAGGAATATATCTTTGAGTACAGCATACCTGGTGTCAACTTACAGGAATTTGGGCAAATTATTAAAATAAAGCTCACTTCACTGTGATTTTTAGCTGATTCCACACATCCTCCCTCTCAGCTGCTGGAGTTGTTATTTCTTTTCCCCAGGTCCCTTGTAACAAGGTGAGGTCTGAGTACACTGGAGCAGATTGCTCCAGCTTGCTGCACCCTTATTTTCTCCGAGAAAACAAAACAGAAAGCAAAGGAAAACAACCCATTTAAGCCATTTTAACCCATTAGCATTTGCTTTATTTAGGCAGGTCTTGATTCCCCCTCCCCAAAGGCAGGCGGTAGAGGGGCCGGAGCTGATGAGCTCGGGGCCAGCTGGTGCTCGCCGGCACGTGGCCAAGGAGCCCGGGCACTGGGCTGAGCAAAAAGAAATGAGACGTGCCGGCCCAATCTGTTTGCCCCGTGCTGGCCCATGGGAGAGAAGATGTTGTTTTCTCAGGAAGAACTCATTGGGATCAAGAAAGACGTTAATAAGCCAAACGGAGACTGTCTCGCTTCACCGTGCAGCCTGGCTCCCTTCCAGCCCGGGCTGTTATTAAATTACCCAGAAAACAGGAGGAAAGAGCCCTGCAAGCCAGCTTTCCTAGCAGCCTTTGTCTCTGATTTGTGCCAATCAGTCCTGAAACAAGAGCCAGGCAGCGGGACACCTCTGTCGAGCTGTAATGTCTCGTGCGGCGATCTCACTTCACAGCTCCCCACCGACCCCGCGCCGTGGCACGATGCAAAACCAGACGGCAGCTGCAAATTTGGCTCGCTGTCCGAGACTCCGCAGGCTCCTGTGGGCAACGGCACTGCCAGAGCTTTGGCCCTAGGAGCTCAAAGGGGACGATTTTCTGCAGATTGCAGCGGAGCGTATCGATCGTCTCCAATTCAGGTTTATTTTCCATGGTGCAGCCAAGGGGCTCTCCAGCTCGTGCCCCAGCTGTTTCTGATGGTGGCAGCTGCTCAGGCCAGGGACAGGGCGTTGGGGTCCCCCTCACCCCACCTGGTATACTGATCCCTCTGCAAAACGATCTGGGGTCGAAAAAGCAGTTTGGAGGTGATGGGTTTGTTCAATGAACTGCAATGGGCACATTGGGGAGGAGGTGTCTGGAAGGGTTCACTGGTGACGGCAGGCATCTTAAAAGCCCTCCCGCCCATCGATACCTGATTTTAAAAGTTCATGGGCAGGATGACAAGGAGACTTCCGTTTATCTTTTCATTGTTTTTCTTTTTTTTTTTATCAATCCATAGAACACTTTATGTGGACAAATGATGTTAATTTGAGTCCTCTAGCAGAATTGGTATTTAGCGGGTTGTTGCAGTCTGTCCAGATCTGCATATAGATGGGACACACAGAGACATCCGTAACGGCTACAGGAGATCCCTGAGGTTTTGAGTAACAGAGAGAACTGGGATTCAGAATTTCATAATTAGACCCTTCCAAATTCAAGACTCGTAAAACATGTGCATGCTCATTCTCATACACAGAAGTCCCCAGCAAGCTGGCTCTAAAATTTGAACACTTTTATGATGTTTATGATTTCCAGAAAAGTCAGCATGTATTTCAGGGAAAATGCTCGAATCAGGTTAAGTGAATTTAATTTGCTGAAAACACTGTAAAGTCAGGTGTTTGAAAGACAGCGCATGCAGCCAAATGAAATCCTTTTCTACTTATCCTGCCCTGCAGTGTTGTTGCTTTTCTTTTAGAGAAGGCCAGCATTTATGGCCAAGGAATTTGTTGTCAGTCCTTGGCTGTAATTTACACTTCAGTGAATGCATGTTATAAATTTTGGCACGGAAAATTTGATTTAGGCTCATTTAAAAAGTATTATTATACCTTTTAAAATTAACATTGAAAACCTTCAGCACTTGCATACCAAGCGCTTTCCATCTCTCTTGCCATCTGTATTGTATTAAAGAATATAAAGACTTCAGTTGTGCTATTCCTGCCAAACACACTGGGATAACTTTCTTAGGAAGAGAGGGCCATTTTACGATGGGCTGTCTCAACATTTATTTGTATTTAACATGAAAAAGATCCCAAATCCTCTGCAATTCTTAAGCCCTTTGCTAGGGGAAGGAATTCATAAACTTCTGTTGCTCAACACTGAAGATCACACAATGAATTTACACCATATTTTGCTATGTTTTGCATATGTGAGTTGAGCACTTAGAAGCAAATATTCAGGCCTTTTTTTTTCCCCCTTTAATTTCTGGACCAAATGGTGACTTTGAAAATTAAAATTTTGGTGGCAAATGATGAATCATCAGAATTCAAACCATATGATTGAAGTATTTTTCACATTTGCAAATATTCTTAGTGCTGTTTCATCCTTGAAAACAATTGATTATTCCCCTCTTAGCTAAGTTGTAATGACCTATGTGAAATGCTTTGAAATCCTCATGGTATGAGACCTCAATAACCACAAAGAAAAGTATGAATATTTTAGCCAAGTCTTCAGTTATTTTCTCCAAAGAGTAGTTAATATAGTATTGGTAATACATGAAGCTTTTGTCCTACCACAAAGTATCATTTTAGCCATGGAGAACAACTGTATTTAATTCACAGTTGAGTATCATCTCCATGAATGATTATGAACAGCAGTATGGTACACATCTGTGTCTTCTGCAGCAGTCATTTGCTTATTTTTATGTTTTGTTATTTCTTAGCAACAAAAGAAAGTTTGAAGAGCTTTTCTTCTTAGACATGACACTAGAATTGTTTTTATGATCCTGTTTTACACTTGACAGTATACCACGAGCATTTGAGAAATTTCCTTTGCTCATACTGCGAAATGCCTTTTGACTGTTACCACCGTCTGTGCTCACCTTTGTGCAATCCTTTGTCCATCGCCATGCAAAATGCGACATCACTATCAAGCTCTTAATTTGTAGATTGAAAATCGCCCTTGTAGCTAGTTATAGCCTAACTCATGGTATAGACAAGACCATCACCTGGCCAGTTACAGGTGCCCAACCAGTATTTAATGCAGCCTTTGATCATGCCCTGCGTGCAGAGGTGACTCACCCCCCTCAATTCTGCCTGAAGCATACGCTAGGTAAAAGGTTTAATGCTGCGACAGCTTCAGTTGCCATTCTTCTGGCCAGGCTTGGGTTGTCCTGTAGCTCAGATGATACCTTCTGGGGCACTGACTAGTCAAAGTACATCTACTGAATATTTCTAGTTTTCTGAGCTAGTCTGGGCCTTTGGCTCAGTATAAGAAACAGAAGGTTTTGACAAAACATTTAGAAACTGTTTTTTTCTGTACCCAAACCACCTAAGTTTTGATTTACAAGTGCTGTCCTTGGGGCAGTGCCCTGGCTCCAGCCTGCGAGGGCACACAGCGAGCAGGGGCAGCTGCCCTGGAGAGGACAGCGAGATGGGGACGCACTCCGTCTTCCCGCTGTGCTGCTTTGCTTCTTGAGAGAATCTGGTTTTCAATCAAGAATATTTTCAATTTGGAGGTGTTCATTTTTTTAAAGCAGACCCTTTCCATGGTAATGTCAGAGTGAAAAATGAGTTTTTCTGGGAAAAAAGCTGTTCTGAGAGTTTTTTCTACCCCCCTGGCCCCGAGGACCCTTGAAACGCCTGCTGTGCTCTCACCAGCAGGCCTGCCTGTTGTTTCCCCCAGAAATGTGTAGAAGCTGCTCTGGGGCTTCCACACATGGCTGGAAAACCGTTTGCTCAGTAAATCTCCCGCATTCCAGCTTATAAAGGTCACAGTGAGTCTCATTCCAGAGACATCCTTCCCGCACACAGACCGATGCGCAGCCCCTGTCCCACGGGTCCTCATCCAGACCCACGGCTTCACACCGGACCGAGGTGTGGGCAGAGCACTGACCTCCTGGGGTACCTCTTTGGCAGGAGGCTGCTCTGCTCCATCGCCTCCGATGCTGCTTTATGTCAGCGGAGAATCTAGCCCTTTGTTTCCATCCTGACTCCTCCCTTCCTGCCTTTCCAGGCGAAATGTTCCCAAAATATCCCTGTTTCTTAATCAGAGAGACAGAAGGTGGCCTCGCTCCTGATCTGTTTTGCAGACAGTGGCTGCTCCTCCCAATGGCCTCAGAAAGTTTCTATAAACAGCTGTTAAGCAAACAAATTACACCAAGATAGTGATTCTTAAAAATTCTATTATTATTATTTTTTTTATTTTTAAAATAGGAGATATGGGATTTCCTCTGCTGGGTTTGCAACTAGTGGCAGAAGGATTGTGACCATCCCTTGCGTGTGTCTCTCCCCCACCGGAGCCAGCCCGGTGTAGGGGCTGCGCTGCACAAAGAGCTGCTGTAAATCAACCTGGCAGCAGCAATAACATTTGACAGCGCCAAAAGAGCCCCTCATTGGCTCTGCAGACTGGAAACGTCTAGATTTTTTTTTTGTATTTATGCTTCTTGATAATTTGTCCATAGACGAGTTTATATATTTATTTCTATATTATAAGCAGGGCACTTGCCCAAAAAGAGCTGTGTTTTCTTTGGCCCCCCAAAGGGTGTCTCTCTGTTTGGGTTCCAAAGCACACACGTGGAAGGCGAAGGGGCAAACGGCTGCACCAGGAAGAGTTAGTCATTTGTCAGCACAGCCTCCGGGATTATTTTTCCAGGTGGATTTTATAAGACCCACAAGGCAGGAGGGGGTACTATGCAACTGAGTCGGTCCTCCGGAGTGTAGGAGGATCCTTAAGACATGATCCTCTTAAATCTGAAAGCATCACAAATGCAGCAACTGGGTTAAAAAATGCACCTTTGGTTTCCTTTCTGAGGTGGGGAGAGAGGGTCCAAGGGGCTGCAGGAGATGTTGGGAGTTGGTCTCTGCTGGTTCTCACGGAGCTGATGGTTGGACACTGGATAGCCAGGACTGCGATGCCTTTTGGACATGCCCCAGGTGTCCCAGGAGGGCAGTGGTTGGGGAACGGTGCCTGGTACCTCTGTGGGGAGCAGAGCTGCCCCGAGGCCGTGGGGAAGACCCCTGGGGCAGCTCGCTGCGGGTGGGCAAACATGGCTGGGGCCAAAGCACCGGGAACAGAATTTCTGAGCTGGGGGGAATCACAGTCCCATGAAAATCGATGGGAACGTTGCCGTGGCTTGCAGCAGAGCCAAAATTTCAGCCTCTGTGTGATGTGGCCGTGAGCCAGGGTCTGGCACACAGCCGTGCAAGTGACTCGCTGCAGATTCGAGTTGGGAGCTGCTGTTTTCAGAACTGGTAGGTAAGGGGCACTGAACTAGGGCGTTCAGTTGCCTAAACGCAGGTGACTTGTGCTCCAGGGTACCCGAGGCATCTGCACAGGGCTGGAAGATCCAGGACAGACTCACAGGATCCCCTTTGGGATACCCCAGAGCATCTCCAAATACCAACAGAGGCTCATGTCTGGGCAACTGTGTCCCTTCCTGGGTGTCACTGGGCAAAGCTCATCATCGTGATCTGGTGCCTCTCACATCCACCTTGGATAAGTTTCACAATTCACAGCACAGACCAGCCAGCTCTGCCCTGAGCAGCCGACCAGCGTTCAGCCAAATCTGAGCACGAATCCAGGCTGAGTCTGAAAGAGTGGCTGAAATACTGTTATGGAAATGCTTGTGCTTGTCCTTTGGCTTCCTCTTCATCCTCATCCTCCCTTCCCTCCACTGGGAAGAAGCAGTGAGTGAAAAATCCTCCTTGGACTTTTCAAGTCTGGACATCTGCATTAGCCTCTTGAACGCCATATTCAGCCACCTGCAAGGGACTTGGTGCCTGTCCGGCTCTTGGCCCAGCTAGCTGACATCCAGAGCTGCTGACCAAGGTGGAGTTGTGCCAGACTGACAAGTATATTACCAAAATCTGTGGTTCCAGAAGTATGGTACCCTGTCTTGTCCTTGTCACTGGGCTCCAGGACCATGTTCATACAAAGCAGGTCACTTCTGCAGGAGTTCATGACTTCCAAATGAGAGGTAGGGAGGCAATCCAAGGATGACGAGTCGTTGAGACAAATACAGCAGCAATAATTCCTACTAGAGAAACACAAAATGCTTTTTTATGTACAATGACAAAAGTAATGGGAATAACAAATACAGCAGGTAGAACATTTTGACTCTTAGTAAAGCACTGACTCTGAAATTTCTTCAGCATCCTTTGGTCACCCACCGGCTTGGACAGCCCCAAGGTCCTGGTGAACATTGGGTCATTGCAACAGCGCAGTACACAGCACTAGACGGGCTCTGCAGCACCTCACTAACTCACCTGCTCTGCACAGATTTACCTTCCTAAATGGCACCAGCCCAAGGAGAGTCAAGCTTTGGTCTCCATGTACCATGAGGTAAATGAATCTGGGTTTGTGTTTGGGGTGGAAGTAACAGGAGAATTTGTTTTGAGGAAGAGCAGGTGTGCCTGAAAGCTGCTTTGTTTTTTTCCTAAACATCCCAAATAAGGGATATCATTTGTCTTCACAGGCTTTGTGTCACCTATATACTTTGGCTGCCTCCCGCACAGCTCTGGGAAATGTAGGGACAGTGCCTAGAAGCAAGTCCTGCCCAGGGGCAGTGCAGAGAGGTGCTTATAGGAGTAGAAAGAAACTTGCAGTCAGTGCCTGGGTTATCCCGTGGTGGGACTCTCCCCCTCCCAGGGCAGTAAAAATAGAGAGGAGGCCAGAGACTCCAAGCCCACAGCAATTTCTGTCCTATTGCCTTGATGCCTGGGCACGGGACAAGCTCACAGCTTGGTGATGATGCTCAGACAGGCTCCTGCCGGGCCAAGGATGCTCTGCCAGCATGCTCTGCCTGTGGGCAGCTCTTGGCCCTGCTGCCTCTAGCTGCAGGCACTGGATGGGCTCTCTCCATAATCCTGCCCTGATGGTCATTAACCTCTGGCCATCTCCTCCACTCAACCCCCCGCCTTGGCTGGTGGGGTGAGACATCCTTCCAGACACACACAGCCAGCTCCTCTTGCATCAGGGTGGCCGGACATAACACACTACCTTGGGTGCGCTCCACATCTCTGGTGCTACAGAGTTTGAGCAAAGACTGCTTGGTCCTGCTGCAGGAGTAAGCAGTCGATAGCGGGTGCTTCTCCTTCTGGACTTCAGTTGTGTCTCAGTTGTGGCCAAGGACCTGCTCAGCAGGAGATCTCTTAACTCGAGTGCATATGTCCCAGTTCCTTGTACAGCCAATCGCCGTGGCAAAAGTCTCTCCCTTTCACAGTGACCCAGCATTGACTTTCCAAAGGAGCTGCAGTTTCTTATCTGCAGATGGTCTCTGCTGGCGCTCTGCTGAGGGCACAAATCCCTCACTGATGCTATTCTGGAGTTTACTGCTGCTCTATACATTACCATGGGATGCTTGTGTAATTTTTTTGCTCAGTCCTATGTAGGCCACTTCTTATTTTTAAAAAGGAAGTTCAAAGTCAAACTCCTCCCAAAAACTCCTTGAAAAGTATACCAAGGCGTGACCTAGTTTCTTACAAGTTCCTCAACCAGAACACTTCCCCTCCACACGTCCTCCTCCACCTTCCCTCCACCGCGGCACCACAGGGAGCAGACATCAGCCATGTCCCCATCCACCTGGGGACCTGCTCCATCCCTCCCGCTCCCACCAAGTGACCTAATTATAACTGAGTTGTGAACAGGTAAATGCTGCAGGGGATTTTGCGATGGCAAGCTGGCTGATGTGACCTCCTTTTTTCCTGCCCCAATGATAGCTGGAAAGAGCTCTTTGTCTTCTTCCCTTTCCCTGTGTTAGTGAAACTTTTCCCATGTAAGAGCAGAACTGGCCAAGGATGTAAGAGCTTGTGGGCTGGGCGTTGGCCTTGAGGCACCATGGTGGACACTTGGAGATCATTTGCTGCTGGCAGCCTAGTGGGTTAATCTCACTGTGGAAGGACAACAGGTTTCAGCAGAGGATCTCCAAGAACATCTATCATTCTGCACTGAGCTTCTTCCCAGCTCTTAAAGGAAGAAATGACCTCACTGCACATGGAACATCTTTGTTCCTGGTCACCCTTTCAGAAGAGACTCCATAGGTCTGAGCCATGCTCTTTACTCTTAAAAAGACTGTTTAAACTTTATTTAGATCCCAAATCCTGGTTCATTACTGCTTTCCACTGTAATTTGCCCATTTCTGCGGGGAGGCAGCAGAAAGAGCTCCAGTCCCTTCCATGGGGTTTAGACTCACAGCCACACTGGCAGCCCCTTCCTGGCCTGCACTGTGCCAAGGTGCCTGGCTAGCCTGAAAGACCTGAGAAGGCATCATCCAACTCTACAGGCAGCAACGGCCAAAGGGTAGGGAGAGACCCATAATTACAGCTGAGCCCTCGTCATGCCCATCTGTGAGCAGCTCCCCAGAAGCAGCAAGAGCACCTCAGGTGCTGGGGAGATTGGAGGTGCTGTTGGAGGTCAGACTCACAGTCCTGAACAGTCTCCTGGACACCCTCTATGGGTTGAGGGTGGGCACAAAGCCCCAAGTGGGATGAAGCCTTGATGCAACCTGGGACAGCAGTTTCTACAAAATCCCAGCAGTGCTGCAAGTGTTTAAACTACAGCAGTATCACTTCTGCCAAGACGGTATCTGGAGTTAATATGACAAGTTGGTCTAATTTGAGTGGGAGAATGTTGCGTCTTTTCAGCCTGAGCAGATTGTCTGCTGGTGGGACCTTGCTAATTTGCTACCACCAGAAGAATAAATAATCACCCAAGTCAGTAGCGCTTCCCTGTTTTGAATTTTTATTTGTTTTGCTCTGCTTGTTTTGTGCTGTCTCGTTAGCTATTGGCAAAGGGCACAAAATTGCATTTTCCTGGGCGAAACAGAATCAAACAGGAAGAGGCATTTCCATGTGTAGAAATCCCAGGCTGCCTCTCCAGAATGCACAGCGCCCTCCAAACCCATCCTCTGGCTGCCCCACACAGGTAGACCTCCAATTTTCCTGCTGCTGCTCTCCACGCGCACACAGGGCTACAACCATTCCCTCTGACATATGCAACCAGTTCCCAGGAAAACTTCTATCCTTTCATCAGCGTAGAGGGCAAAGCTTGAGCCTGCAGCAGGGGAGGCTGGTGGGATTCACCTCATGGTTACCAGGATGCACCCACATCCACCTAACACTGCTGTCGTGACTTGTTAAGTCACAGGGACTCCAGTGATCTCCAGTCCTGTCTTGAAACCATGGGCTGCCTCATGGTGCCCTGCTGTTGAGCTCGTGAGGGCCTCCCAGGATGACCCTTGGTGAGTAAAAAGTGAAGCGAGTAGCATTGACAGGAGCCAGCTCTCAGTATCTGGTCTGAAGCCATCTCTGAGTCTCGGCCTCTTCCCCAGTGCTGCGTCCTGCTGCGTCCAGTTCACCCCATCACCCTTGTTCAGGTCTTGGACATGACTGCTGCTCTTAGCTTGTGTCCCCCAAGGCAAGCCCTCAGGGTGGAGTGGGCCATGGGAGACCAGGGAAGTCCTGCTTCCAAAGCTGCTTTCCCCAACCACATGAATACTAGTGGCTGCTCTGAATGACACAAATCTGTCTTTTCCTTGTCTCTGAAATCCCTTTTGGTGACCACAGGCTCTCCCCTGGCCCCGTCCATGACTCTTCCACACTTAGTGCCAACTGGTTATTCACGTGGAAACCAGTTCCTCCAATTGAGGCTTCCTCTGGGCTGGCAGGAGCCCCCTCTGCTCCTTCCTGGTGCTTGGCTCTGCTTGCCCAGCCCTCTCCATGGCTGGTTCTCCTGTCCAAGCTGGACTTCTCTGTGTGTTGATTAATTTCCTCTGAGGGAGGGTGATACTGTTTGTGTGCAGAGGGCATCAGAGAAGATCTGGGAATACCATGAGACTAGCTATTAATTGAATGCTTGAATATTATAGGATTGGTGACCCCCCTGCATAGCATCCCTGGACCCATCATGGTCATGACCATGTGTCAACTTCTCTTTACCATTTGCTCAGCCACCTTATTCACAGCACTGGAGCAACAAAACACTCAGATAAGGATGGAAAAGGATGTGAGTAAATTAGCAATGTCACCTCCTGGCTCACTGAGGTGGGACAGAATGGAGACCCAAATGATCACAGTCACTGTCAACTCCTAAAGGGTATGAGAGGCACATCCAAAACCAGCATGTGGTTTCCAGCCTAAGAAAAACAAAAGCGATGTGACAAGGCCTTGTTGGTGTCCCTTGTCCTCTGGGCCACTGCGAGTGATCCTGGGCAGACCGGTGGGGCACCTGTGGCCTGGTGCTGGGGAGTTTGTGAGTATGAGAGAATGAGTGAGATCAGCTGGATTTAAAATAAAATCTGCCTGCCTGCCTAAACAGTCTTGCACTGAACTGCGCTGTGTTTGTTGAGCTTTGTTGTTGCGTGCCTGCTGAGGAATTTTATCCACCTGAGCCTCCAAGTGGGAAAAGACCTCGGGAGATTTGTGCCCACATTCCCAAGGTCAGCCCTCTGGTTATATTGCCACGCTCAGGATGATATATCTGACTGCAAGCTACAGTAAAGGAAAACGCAAGAAACTGCCAGAGCTGGCATGAAAGGTTTCTTGCAGACCTGAACACGTTATTTTGATTCTGACCACTGTGCAGTTTATTTACAGATGCTGCAGGCTGTGGGTGGTCAGCAGGACGTGTTGTGCCTCTATTCCCAATGGCCTCATCCTCTTGTGCATGCTGGATGTTTACCATGATGGCTACACAGATGTGTTGCCATATTTCTGCAGAGTAGCAGATTGAGGATTTAGTACATCTCAAGGAGGAAGAAGAAGAAGAAATGTCTTTTCTCCAGTGCTGAAGGGAGACTGCGGCAGAGCAGGGTGTTTGCTCAGTCTGATGCTGCATGAAGTGTGTACCTTGTGCCTAGCCCATCCGCACTGAGCCAGGGTCCATTCTCCAGCCAGCAGCTCCCAGGATGCAGTTTGGAGCCCACAGCCCTTTTCTGGCCCCTGCTACATGAATCTGAGCGGGTGCTGGGCAAGGCTGCCTGAGTCTGGACATGGAGAAGGTGGGATCAGATACAATTTCTCAAGGTGTCCAGTGTGGAAAGGGATGATCTCTGCCATGTTGCAATTTTCCGACTCTGCAAGCTGGGAGCTGGCGCCAGGATCAATTTGACTTTTTTTTCCCCAGGATCTGTTTATGATGAGTTTCCTGGCTCAAGCTGTTTGTGCTCCATTGAAGGTCAGGTGCACAAGAAGATATTTATGACTGCTTTCCTCAACGCTTGAATCTTCCCAAAGACAGCAAGAAACCTGTCTAGGGGTGAGGGACAGAATCTGCCCTCTGTAGCAAATCTCTTGCCAGTATAAAATTGTGGATATGATGAAGGTCAAGAGAAAATGAGTCTTTTTAATCTGTGAAGTCAGGAGCAGTAGGCTATTGTATGCTTGGATGGACAGGGATATTTGTGCGTTAAAGACCCTGACTTGGGAGTCAATTTCTGGGTACCAGCCTCTGAGATGTCTGGGTCTTTTGTAAGGTATATCTCCTTCCCTCCCGGGATGGGGGCTGGAGGGAGCCAACTGGTGACATGGGGACATGAGCAGAGGTGAGGGATGTGGCAGTGGGGACAAGTGCAGGGATCTGATCTAGAGCCCTGAATTCAGGAGCACCTTGCAGTGCATGAGGATGAAGATGTGTTTGAAGAGAGTTAACTAGGGCAAATGTCTGCCTCCACTTTCCAGCCATGTACTTTCCATCTAGTGTGGATCTGGGGTTACTCTGCTGTTGTGTGTTTCTCTGGTGTATTTGGTGACTCTCCCAGACCTGACCGTCAGCCTTCCTAACACAGATGTTCCAGATACAGGAATAAGCATCTTGGGAAAGAAAGAGCATGTGTGATGTGAAACATTGGCTCCTTCTCAAAGGAGATCTTACTCTTGGCTTCCAGGGGTCTGGGTTTCACTCAGCTTTCACAAATAAAAGGAAGAGACTCCCTGGAGGATGGGAAGTGTGGACAGGCAATAGGACTATTAACAGCTAAAACCATTATTGAAACTATTATCATCAAGTTTATTAAAATGCCTCCACCAACTAAATAGACGTGTTAATAATGGCAATACGAACAAGGCCACACTCACTCATAAGAAGTCAAGCGTTTTCCCTCTCCACAGTAGTGCTACAGGCCCCAGATAGCCACTTGCTGCAAGCCAGTATGGCAAAATCTATATCATAGCGAAAATTGTTCATGACAGCTGGGAGAGCCAAAGAGTGAGTCATGGTTGCTGCTGATACCTACAAGATTTTCCTGAATTACAGTGGATGCTAGAAATAGAAAATACAGTTGAGGAGAGACTGAAACAGATAAATCACCCCAAAGCCCTGATTCATCACTTTTTTGGCCATTAGCTATGTGGGAAAAAAAGCCCTTGGCTTTTGAATGAATAACTTTGTGTCTTTAACAATGACGTAGCTTAGGAGAAACGTTCGAGCCAACACAGAAACATTCAATTGTGTGAAGCCAAAGCTTGTCTCCATAGTGCTGTGTATTTTTAGAAGTGGCAGGAATATTATCCAGACACTTCAGACACCTCTCCTCGTTCTTGCCCTGCCTTGTGCAATGCAGCTGCAGCAGCGCTCGGCGAAGCCACAGCTCGTGTGGGGACGTTAGAGGGAAAGGGACCGTGGTGTGGGTTTGCTTGCATAATTTCCTGGGAAGTTCCCGGTAAAGCCTGTCCCCAGTGAGGAAAATTATACTTTTCAGCATAATTTTCTGGAAAGCAGGGTGGGAAGTCCTTTTCCCTGTCCCTGGGGAAATTTCCCTCTATTCCTGCTAATATGTGCTCCAGAAGATTAAGCCTGTCCTTTCTTCCCTTGAACTCAGTTGGGTTTCCTTTTGGTTTATTACTAAGTCAGCACAATTCTTCTTGGATATACAACAGTAATTTTTATCACCAGCTGCTCTACTTTTTTTAATGCTAAATTCAGGTGGCTCGTTATGGAGCTTGGCTTTCTGTGTCTTCTTTTTTTAATGAAAATATCCAGATCAGCTGTGGAGAGCAGGTTAGGTTCTGGGTAGCCATTAAGGCAAAGAAAAGAGACTGAAACCTAGGAAGACCTGGTTTCTGAGCCAGCGCTCTGCTTTTAGCAGGTATTTAGCAGGTGAGTCCATGAGTCAGTGGCAAAACCTGCTGGGACCTTTCTATGGGGTCCGAGGTGCTCTGCAGGACATTAGCACCTGGAAAAGGAAGAACAGTTTCCATTCCATGGGCAGAGGCTGAGGAAAGCTGTACAGAAAGTCCCTGTCCCGTCCTCAGTTCTGCTTTACGCCAAAGTCAGGGTTTCTGCTACTCCGGTCAATGCCCCTTTTCAGAGGAAAGTCTGTGTCGAGGCTGCTCAGCCACCCTGTACACAGGTATTTATTTATTGCTCTTCACCACTGCACCAAAGGGACAGATTCTCTCAATTAAACTGACCCCAAGTTTAGAAGTAGCTTGTTGACTTATTCCTATGCAGAAAAGCCACTGACACACAGGCCAATTTCTCGCCCATATGTCCATCAGCTGTGGTACTCGCCCCAAACACGAATCTTGAAGCCTGGGGTTTCTCTGGCCACAGTCATCATGTTGGAGAGCCCTGCCCTGCCTTCCACCAGCCATGTGCACGCGTCTCAGTGGGGCAGGCACCCACACTTTCATCACACCACGTCCCCTTCTCAGGGCTCATCACGCCGTGTCCCCTTCCCACCCCAGAGAACCAGCAGCCTCAGCCATGGGCATCCCTGGGGCAGACAGTTGGGGACCAGGTGACAAATGCAACCTTATCCGCCAGGCAGACTGCTCATCTCCAGCGTGAGCTCCTCATTGGGAGCCCTCATTAAGCGGCTATTTACATCTCAATCAGCTAAATTGTTTTAAAAATCAGGTCGTAATTCCTTTTTGTTTTCAGTAAGTCCTGAACTTAGCCCAGGTTTGGCAGGACAGACCAAATGTCCAAGAGACACATAGGCACTTTCTAAACCCTTTCCCAAAGGCCAAATGCCCATCAAGCGATGCTGTGCTCAGCACAGTCACTTTCCTTGCTAAAATAGCAAGAGTCCCAACTTCCCAGTAAAATGCACTGCTAATTCCAAAATTGTACTTGCTATGTCTCCAGGAGCTCATTCCTGGGCGTTTCTTAGCATGGTCCCATACAGTGTCACCATTATTGATTAAACTGCATCACTCCCCTGGAGCCCCTGGGGCAAGAGTCCCGGCGGAGTCTCAGGAGCGCTCAGCTGCAGGCCCTGGAGTTACAGCAATTTGCTGTTGTAGAAGGTCCAGCCTTTGCCTTTATGATTAGCTTGATAATTACTTTATTGTAAAAACTCATCACCCTTGGAAGTAATTAATTTCTTGGAACCAAGCACAACAGACGGGCTTCTAATTTATTTGAGATCACGTAGGAAGCAGGGGAGTCTCTACCTCAGTTTGATAAACACAGCATTTTAACCTGACAGTTTATTCCCTTTTAGAGGTCTTAGGAAATATCCCTTTGGGTATTTGATGCTGACTCACTGCAGGGCTGAAAGGCTCAGGATGTGATCAATTTATGAAACGTGGCCTTGCTTTAATACTTTTGGGCACATTTCCTCTAGGCAGGATGTGCAAAGAGCACGATAGGAGCCACCCTGCTGCAACAGCAGTTGGTGGCAGCTGAATTCATGACAGATTTATTAGGTTGGCCAGGTGCAGACGTTCTCTGCAAACAGCTGGAGCTCTCCTCATGCCTTCTTGACAAGGAGGATTTCTCACATATACCAGCCTTGCTCCAGCCCCTCGCTTGCTTCCCTGCTGCTGGGTAAATCGCTGCCCTTGCTGCAGCCCTGCGGGGCTATGGATGTGGTATTTCTCCTCTCCTCATAGGCAAAGGTTTCCATTCATATTACGATCTGCCCATCTGTTCTCTGGCTCACTGAGTCCTAAATTTGCCTTCCTGCAGATTGAAAGGACAGCTGAACTCTTGAATATTGGGGTCTGAGAACAGATAGGCAGCTGAGAGAGAGCAAAGCCCCTGGCAAGTAAATCAAGAGGGTGAAGCAAGAGCACGAGAGCTTGGGCTGCACTGAAACAAGGCAGGGAGAAGACTGGAGGCACCTTGGGCTGGTGGGGTCTCAGACTAAAATCTGCATGGGATGAGCCAGTGAGGGAATAAACTCCAATTGCTGTGCATGGGGAAAAGATGTCTGGCACGTGGGGATCCCCTGTCTCGATGGGGATGCCGCTACTCACTCTGCTCAGTAATTTTGGATCCCCCAGGGCCATTCTGCTGGAGAAACTGTGACCTCGTAACCCTCAGGGCCTGGAAAAATGATTTTTGAAAGATGTCAGAAACACTGGTAGAAATTTCTGAAGAAAATCACAGTGAAAATACCTACTTTTTTTTTTTTTTTTCCTTTGGTCAGTGGAAAAATATCTTCCTCCCTGCCCCGCCCCTCGCCCCAATTTTCCAACATTTCTACACAAATCAGACCTCTTCCAGGAATCAGGGTTTTTTTATTTTATGTAAATCCAGCTTTTCGCCTGGCAAAAGGTTTGTGTGGGAGGCTTCCGGACAGTTGCTTTCTATCTGTCAGGCATACATGAACCTAAACCCTTGAGTGAGTGCTGGGGGCAGATGATAACCAGAGGCTACTGAAAATGTGCACTCATTTAATGTGCAACCATTAAATGTGCAATCATTAATAGAGAGGGGGTGAAGGCCCCCAAGGGTCCCAGACCAGCAGGAAGAGGCAGGGCTGCATCTTCCAGACGTCAGGGCTCTGCTGGCTCGTGCCACCTCCCAGGGATGTGCTTTAGCCTGGAGGAACCATCCAGCCAAAAAGCCACTCTGTCACCGCAGGGGTAGTGTCACGGGTGCCCTCGCTTCCCCCACCTATTCATTTACTTCAGGACTGAGTGGGTGTTGAGAGCTTGGTCCTCCCTTTGCTCATAACGGGAGAGGAAACCAGGGTGCAGACCACTTGAATCCCTGACATTTTCTCCCTGTTCTTGCTGGGAATGACCTAATCCACACTATTGTTTCCTATTCCACTTGAATTTCCACTTACCCACATTTCCATTCTTTCTGCAGTTCTTAAAATATTTTTAGACCTTTTTACCAGGGAAGAGTAGAGACCTGACAATGCCTTTCTTGTTCAGTTTGGGAAAAGGTCATTCCTCCACAACATATTTCTTGTTCTGTTTATACAGAACTTAGCAAAGAGGAGAAAAATGTGGAGTTTATTCATCCTGAGGAAAAACAGATTTACATATTACAGCCCTTGCTTGAACAGGCCTTAGCCCTCACTGTCAGCTGTGCTGCTCTGTCCTCTCTGCTGCCCTTATTCTGGTGGATTAAGACCGATATGGATCTGCCTATCCTGCTTGTGAATTTATTTCCTAAAATAGTAAGCAGATGCAGCCTTGGAAAGAGGAGCAAGTCCTGGCTGTATGGTCACCTTCCCGATGCCTTGTGCCAGGTTTTCTTTTCTGCTGATTTCAGCTGGGACAATCAAATGTTTCTCTCTTTGGCTGGGACTTGTTTAAACCCCTTTGTATACCCTGCTGCTGGGAACTCTTCCTTCAGTGTAACTCATCCTTTGATCCCAATCCATCCCAATTTATGGAAGCATTTTTTGTTAGGACCTCAGTAGGCCATGTCTCCTTGGAGAACACATCCCAGGGCAACCTTTCCAGGTGATCTGAGTCTCTCTCCATGTCCCTCTCTTTCCAGCCACTAAACAGGGTGGCAGAGACCCCCACTTGCCAACTTCAAGAACTTCATTGAGGTGCTCAGGTCTGAGGGAGACAAGTAGGCTTGTAGGACTGACACGAGGAGTTGGGTTCACTAAAAATGATGTTAAGATCCATGGTGATGATAGCAACCCTGGAGAGCTCTGCCTTCCTCCTGCCTGTGGCAAAGGGCCCTTCACCATTGCCCCTCTTTACAGGTTTGAATGGACAGATGGGAAAAACTTCCCTTAAGAGTGATCCGGTGAGGAGGAGAGGCAGAGGTGTGCTGCTAGTGGTATTAAACGCTGCACAACAAACCTAGAAAAGTGGAGGTTTTATTAAGTCCTGCTACACTTTCCCGGGCAAACATCTGAGGATGCGCCAGCTGAACTTTCCTCAACATCAAAATCTCTGAACACCTTGACTTCTACCACAATAAGAAGAAAACGCTGCACCTGGAAACCTCTCACCTATACTGGCTCCAGCTTCAATGTCCTTTCTCGTGGTGACAGAGGACTTGTCAGCACCGCAAACCTGTGGCAGTGACTTCCACAGGTTGTGTGTCCCTTGTGCAGCCTGGGATCCTGGCAGTCTGCCCAAATTTTGTGTTCACTGGGGCAGGGAACGTGCACATGTTTTCCCAGGGTCCTTTATTTTGTGGTCTTCCTTTGATCCTGCGTATCTGATGGTGCAAAGTGACTGGAAACCCCACACATCAAGGAGGACTAGGGATAATCCTTGTGGGATTATGCATCTGATTTTTCCTGCCCCAGGTCCCTGTAGCAGCTTCCAAATCTCGTTATATTTTGGCATGATAGAGTTAAAGCAGGCTTAAAAGGAATCACAGCATGGATACAGTATAAAACCAGACATGGGATATAAAAAGCATGCTTCTAAATTTAAACCTCTGTTAAAAGCTAATTTAAGCAGCTAATTATACTAAAAATGCATGAGCCCCAAATTTGCCAATTAAAAGTTAATTAAACGAAAACTCAGTGAGCTTCAATTTGTCAGTTAAATCCATCTGCTTCCTCTAGCTTCCTGCAATCCCACAGCTTCAAAGCTCTCCCTGCAATGGGAACCATTCTCCAAGTCATTGCAACGAGACAGATGTCCAAAACCCTAGAAAAAGCCCAAAGCTTACTAAAACCCAGGCACAATCAGCAGCCTCAGCCTTTGGGAATCTGCCCAAACATCTCACAATAGATGTGGCCATTTAGGAGATGAAGTCTCTGGACAGGCTGGCTCAGTGCTGCAGCCACTGTGCCTGCTGGATCCCTCCCCAATGCCCTGTACGTGGGGATGGGGATGACATGTACTTGTGTAAGGGTCCACGCAGCGGACAATTCAGCAGGTCTGCAAGCAGACTGTATTAAAGTATTAATGCAACTACTGTAATGAAAATTGCTTTTTTTTTCTAGCTTCACAGGGTCTACCCCATCGTCTGTCTGCAGATAGCAGAGTAGCCCTCTCTGCATACTTGTCACCAGCTTGCACGTGCCATGGCCATGCCATTGCTGCCGCTGGTCGCCTCATCCTTCTCACTTCATCTTGTAGGATGTGGTGCACCCCCCGGGTGCTGTGTTGTTGCACTGGGGTAAAAACCTGGGGTCGATGGGGTGGAGGATGGCAGTGTTGGCTGCTGTTAACGGGCTCAGCCAAGCTGATCTGCACGTGACTGATGGCCGCAACACGGGACAATGTTCTGGGGCTTTCGTAGCTGTAATTGGCAGCTTATTATGCTTTTCATCAGCCACACCTGGTGTAGGCTTTCTTATTGTGTTAGTTAAATAGACCAGCGCTTTAAAAAGAAAAGTGAATCTAGATATCAGCACGTCCACTTACAGCAGGAAAATCTGTAAAGGAGAGCTGTCACCCGAGCAGACCGATGCATCGCAGGGAGGACGGGGTCTGCTCCACTCTTGTCCTGCGTGATGGGTACTAAATACAATGGGAAGAGAGCAGGATGCTCAGTTTCTTTGCTGCTGACTCCAAGGAGTTACCATGGTTCATAGATTTGGCACGCTCAGCTTGAGATCAAAGTAATTAATTTCCAAAATAAATAAAAAAAACCAAACCAATATTTCTGGCCTTCCCTCTCAAACTCATGCAGCCCATACTCTTCAGAGCAGAAGAAAGATTTTCATTTAAATTGCCTGAGCTTTAATTTAAATTTCAAACGGATGCAACTTAATGCTCCACAGTCCAGTTTCTACATTCATACAGACTGCTCTTCTGCAGAGCTGGGTATTATGCAAGCAGTGATGCTAGCACCTCCAGTACCTGAGCATCTAGCCATAATGCTACAGCCAAACTGATGATAGACAGCAGCTCTGCATTTTGGGCAGCTGAATAACTCCAGGGGCACATTGGGAAGCAGGCAGCGCACCCCTCATCCCACTCACCGATGTGTCTGGGCTGGGATGTGGCTCCTTGCTTTTCAGCACCTGCATTTCTGCAGCTGTCACCCCCCCAGCACCATTAGTATATTCAGAGGTTTGCTTTGATCTCTCTTTGTCTTAATTTTCTCAGCTGCCCATGTGTTTCCCAGCTGCACGTCTTCAACTTTCTTTCTGACTTTTTCCCCACTCACTTTTCCCCCTCCTTGCTGTGTGAGTACTTTTATTCCAGTCCCAGCTGCATTTATCTTTCATGCGACCAATTTTGTCCTTTGTTTTCAAACAATGCTGGGATGGCTGGCTTGTTAGCTATGTGGGGCGATTAAGATGTGCTGTGGTGCTGATGGGAGGGAAGCAGCTCCTGGGGATGGCTGTATGAAGTAGAAATGGTCAACAAGATCGGGCACATGCTTCCCCAAAGTGTCAAAGCAAACCTCCCCTGCCAGGCAAAGCCGGGGCTCCTCAGCGTGTTGGTTTAGCAGGGTTACAATCACTGTACTCCCGGGCAAGCCTCCCCATGCAGAACTGCAGGAGCCCCCCATGGTGCCCAGGAGGCTCCAAGTCCCCTGTGCTCATCGTTGCTTGGCCTCGGAGGCCGTGTGGTTGTGGAGCTGCGGCAGGAGCCGAGAGCCAAGCTATGACTCCTAGGAGCGAGAGGCGATGTCCTGCCCTTGCACAAGCCTGGGGAGAAACGGAGGCTGGAGGCTTCCTGCTCTATGGAAATAACACCTAGGGGCATGAGAAACCCTTTATGACTCCCCCATGGCACATTTTGTGTCTGCTGAAGAGCTATCATGCATGTCCATCTAGAACATCACATCCATGGGATAGCATCAGGGTAGAGCAGAAGGGCAACATGCACAGGGCTTTCCCCTGGGGAGACCCTCTGGCTGCCGCTACTGCGGCCAAGTTGGAGACCCCAAAGAGCAGGAGGGCTGCAAGCCCCTGCCAGGGTCCTCCAGAGGGAGATACCGAAGGTCTGGCCCAAAATGCCCCAGCACATTTCTAACCAATGTCATTTTGTAGTAGTTTGAGAGCACTGCAGTTCCAGGGAGGTGCAAGGTTGACTGGAAGAGAGAAAATAATCATATAAAGGCATAAAAGTTGGGACCAGATGACTTGTGTGGTGGGTTGAGCAGTGACCAAGGCATATAGCCTTGGGCCAAGCAGGTCACTGGACCCAAAGTAAAGAAGTGCAGAGCCTGAGAAATCTCCAGCCAGAAACCACAGACCAGGACCAGAAAGTTACAGCTTCACACTGAGACAGAAGCAATTTGTGATGCTATCATCTTTCTCCCATCACTAAAGGAGCATCCAGCTATCTCACTGAGCAGAGTGTCACTTCCTTTTTCCCAGGTTTCTTGGTGCAGTTGGAGCTGGTGATCCCCCAAATTTGACTGCAACCCGGCCTGCTAGTCAAGTGCTAGAGTGCAGAGCTGCGCTCTTCTTTCTTTGAATCGGTGGTGAAGGCCTTCCAGAGAGCCATCCCTTCTCCTAAGGGAGCAAATAAAGTCGTCAGTGGAGCTCACCAGTCCTCTGGCCCTGGCAGGAGCCCAGCCTCCTGCCTCTGCACTGCTGCTTTCGGTGCTCTGCTCCTTACGAGAAGTGATTAAATAACCCAATAACACAGTCGGAGGCTACAGCCCTTGCCTGAGTCTGTAACAAGCCTCTTTAAGAAAAATTATTAGTAGTACGCATAGAGAGGACTGGTTTGTTTTATAAGGCTTCAGTGCAGAGTGCTGGCTTTATAAATGAGATTGTGAGTCAAATTCTTCCTGTCTCTTTATGAAAGACTGCTCTATTGGAAAACCAACCACCCTTTGTTTATGTAAGCAATCTTATTGCCTATGGAGATGTCTTAAAGACACATATTTGATCCTAAATTTTGGCCTTTTATAGTGGGAGCATATCAGAGAGGCAGTGCTGGACATGAGGATAGCTATCAGAAATGTATTTGTATCTGCACAGAAACATGTGTGCTGGCACCTGAACCCATTGCCTCATCCCCACTGTGTGCCCAGTTGTTGCTGCACCTGCCACAAACATGGATTAAGACACGCGCTGTTCTGGAAGCATCTTCTTTAGATTCGCAGTGCTGTCTCTCAGCAGCCTTTCTGCTTTATTGAAAGGCTTTGTGAGCTCAGACCTTCAGGATTGAGGGCACTATTCCTCTAAACTTGTTGTTACAAAGCTGGATATCAGTGCACCATTTTGCAGACATCCCTCTGCTACTGTCTTTTTAAGCACCTGATGTCTGAAAGCTGTGGATCTGTTAATATAACTCAAAATTGAGGATACAGTACTGCAGAAGTGTAAACTGGTCTGCACTGGGGCTGCTACGGTCCTCTCCCGTACCAACGGGGAGGGGCAGTGCACCACTGGATCAGGTCTTCAGGGTAGGGCAAGGCAAACCCATGGTTGACCTTTTCTAGAGACCTAGCAATGGAGAACTGCTCTGAGCAGGACGTGGGGCTGGGGACCTCCAGAAGCTCCTCCTAGCCAGTTTTTCTGTGATAGCACCTGGACATCAAGAGTACACTGGCAGCTGAAGCTGGCCCCAGACCATGGGCAACACAAGCCAAAGGGGACACCATCCCCTGAAGCAGGAGTGTGGTCGTCAAGTGACCCTGGGAAGGGTGGTTCCCCTCGTAAGGATACCAGAGGACACCTTTACCTTTCTCAGCTGCAGCCTGGGTCTGCAGCAGCTGGTAAAGGCTGGGAAGGGTCCAGAGGAGCCTTCCCCATGGCACAGTTTGGGTTTTGGCAGTGAGAAGGGCTAGAAGATACCGGAGTTTTGCTCACCTGTGGTCGAAGCTCAAGTTCAGTGTGTTTTCTAAAGAGTTTTTTCTGCAATTGACCATCTTTGCTTTGCCAGCCTGGTTGTTTAGGGCAGCGCAGATGTTAACTGGACTGACTGTTCTGCCTCCTGTTCATGTGGATGCATGTTTGAGAGAAGAATCCATGTTGTTCAAACAAGTACAGGCTTCTGCTAAAATGAGCATCAGGTTTTATTGACAGAATAAGTAAATATTGACCAGTGGAAAGTTAAAGCCAATATTTACTCTGAGTTTCCCTAAATCCAAATGTTTACAATAAGTGAAATGCGAAGCGGTGATCCACAGATTCCCATTTGCGATACTGCCTGGCCCCAGGGCAGCAGGGCTGCCATCCAGGCCAGTGATTCTCCAAACTATTTGCACCCTGATTGCCAGACTTTTCCAAAGAAGGCGCTTTCTGTGGCTGTGGGCTTGAGCGTGGTACTGACCTATATATTAAACAAATATCTTAACAGAGAGATGAAATTAGAGATGCAGAACACTGGGGATTTCATAATTTCCAGTGTCAGAGTCAGGAATTTGATCAACATATGAGATAAAACCTTTGCACATAAATTCATGAAGGAGAACAAATAGAAATGCATTCCCCCTCTACGGTTGGAAAGGAAATGTAGACATCTCAATGTCTCTGCTGTTGGCATCCGTGTCCAAATGGAAGGTGGGCATGGGTGCTTGGAGTGCTCCGTTGGCAACCACCACGTCGTGGCCTCTCCAGCCGCCCTCTGCGTGTCTGACACAGCAGTCGGTGGCTTGTCCCACCACAGGTTTAAACATCAGAACGGCCATGCTACAGCTGGAGGCCAGGGCTCAAATCCTCGACAATATCTACGTCCAAATTCATCTGAAGGTGGAGCATGGGGCAGTTTGCCCAAGGTGACAAGTGCCAGAAATTTATTCTGCCTTAGGGACTTGGATGTGTTTTTGTCCCACTTGACTGTCCAGCTCTGCCCTGTGCTCTTCTGCGGCGTCTTCTCAGACAGTGGGGTCTTACCTTCGTGCACCTTCTGTTTGCATAAAACTGCTTTTCCTCAGTCCTCCACCTGGACACAGTGGAGACAGTGGAGACAAGCGTCTGTAAAGAAAGGTCCAGATATCTCACTGGACACCCAAAACCAGAGGTCTCTGTTTCTAGCAACACTTGCATGTCTACCGAGCAGGCATCAGCTTCCAGGTGCCAGTCCTGTCTCTGACGCTGTCATCGTCAGTTTTCCAGAAGGGAAACAAAGCGATCCTTTTGCAGAGATTTTTAAAAGAGTATTTTAAGTGCTCTTATTCTACCTGCCCCTTTAGAGGTGGCACCTCCAACCTTTGAGAGTGCCCAATCTTAACCCTTCTTGATCCTTCACCTTTCCATTAAATTCCTTGTTTCTTTTTGGCTCCCAGTATTTTCCACACAATCACGTTAGTCTAACAAGCTCCCCCACCTGCTATTATTTACGGCCACGATGTTTTGATTTCCATGAAGCAGATGTTCTTTTTAACAGATATTTACAGTTGAAAGGAATGGGGATCCAGCTGTGTTGATGGGACAGAAATAGAGCCACGTTATCACTCCTGCATCCAGGCATGAAATGCACAACCAAACTTACAGAGGAATAAATGTTTTTAATGAGGCAAGGCATCCTGTTCAGCGCTGAGTTCAGTGATTTATTATTAGGACAAGGGCCTAATATGCCCTTGTGTTTAGCGCTCATGTATAGGGCCCTTACTCACTTTTTGGGACTATTAAAATAGTAAAACATTGTCAAAATATTTTGGGGTAAGAATATTGCTGTGGTGGGTGAAAATACTACTGCTCCTTGATACTTTAATTACCAACTGTTTCTAGGTCAGGGAATAAGAAGATTCTTGGAACTCTAGATCCAGCTGTTAGGAAGTAACTAAAACCTTACACTCCTCAGTAAGATCCGAATCAGGCTCCAGCCCTGTTCAGGTGGGTCCAGACCCCTGTTTATCAGAGGTGGTTGAAGGATGAGTCACAGATGGCATTTTAACCCACGTCTCTATTTTCTGAGGTAGAGATGAGCTGTGAAGCAGGGCTCTGACTGCTCCTGCATCCACCATGAGGCAACTGCAGGCTCCTTGCTGCTTCCGTGAGCCTCTTTAACCTGCCCAGGGCTCTTAGGTCTGAATTTCCGGGTAGCAATACAACCTCCTTGGTGATTTTTTTTTTTTTTTTTTGCGATCTGAGGGCTCAACAGCAAAGTGAAGTTCTAGATTTTGAATGACTTTGGATAGATGCCCACAGCAGAGGTGCAAGGCTTATCAATGTGCTGTTGTCTGGTTCCTGCAAGCCCTTAGGAGAACAACATGAGCATCAGCCAACCCAGAATGAACTGCCATACCAGCCCTGCCAAAGGCTGCACACAGCATCAGGAAGTGATCTCAGCATCTCGCCTATGGGGATCTTCCAGCAGCATTTAAAATTGACTCCTTCCAGCTCGCCAGTCAACAGTTGATGGTACTTAATTGTAGGAAGAGCTTTTGCAGGACCTGGCAGAGCAAACATGACTCCTGACCTCCATCCAGTGCCCTGAGGCCACTGGGGATTCATTATGTGCTGCCTGCAAGCTGCACCCGATCCCTGTTGGCTGGTGTCTGGGGGAAAGCAGGATGGGATGATGGACACTAGACTCTCAAAGTCGCTAGTCTGATGCTTTTCTGAGCAGACTGAGGAACAGCCACTGTGTCTACACTATCATTAATGGCAAAGCCTGGGACTGATGAGCACCCTGGGGCTGACTGGGATGCCAGGGCAGCCTCAGCTACTTTGTTCAGGTCTGGGACTTTATAACACAAGGGAGGAGTTTTCAGGTACCACCTGCAAGTATTGAGATCCTTTCCAATGCTCCTTCCTATTCCCTGCTCCCAAAGCAGTGCTGCTTCTTTTGCAGAGCTGCTGCGGGATGGAAAATCCCATGACAGGCTTGAGTCAAAGCAAATGCAGCCAGTTTCTTTTCCAAGCTGGTACCCTGCCTCATAATGGCCAACGGCCCAGGCTTAGAGAACAAGAACAAGAAAAATTTCCAGAACAGAGTGATCCTTGTGTGGTTCACCCAGTTCCTGGCCAAAGTAATATAGGGAAACCCTGATTTGGAAGCTGAAACCAAAAATCTTCACCTTATTCAGCTTGTCCTGACCCTGAGGGTCACACACTGTTACCATCTTCCTTCCTCCCACTTCATTACCAGGCTTCACCCATCATGGTAGCCTTCCTACCTGCATCCATGCTGCTATCAGTCCAAACATCTCCATGCTGCTCAGGTCTTCAGGACAGAGCTGCACCTGGCTATGTGCTCAGGGGTGAGACCTTTGGTTTATCTGTTTTGACTTGCCTTCCTGGGCCAGGTACCCATATGAGAAATGAGCAGCAAGACCTGTGGCAGACAGCACTGATTTTGAGACACTACAAGGTTATTGCAGTAAAGGGTCACTCTGTATTTGCCTGTTCTTATAATTGTTTTATCCGTGACTCCTCACAACTGACCAGTGCATCTTCGATCTTGGGAGAGTGACTCAGGGACCAGTGCTGGACATCCGGCACATACCAGCCCTTGTCTTCTACTCTGGGAACACCAGGAGCCCCACACTAATTTCCCACCCAGGTCACCACTATTTCCGAAGTGACCTGCTTCCCCTTCAGATAAGCTTAGAGAAAAATCTCCTCTAAAAATTTCCAGGAGCCCTCAGAGATTGACTCACTAGAAAATTAGACAGAGGAGAGTGGGGGAGAACAGAGTACACACAGTTTGGGGACATCTCTCCTGGGATAAGAAGCCCTGGCCAGTTGAAACAGAGCCAAAGAGCCCACTCCGTTGTCTCCGGGCTACTGTTTTCCTTCCGCACTTAACTCTATACATGTCCTTGTTGGACCATAAGGGCAAAGAGGCATTTTCTGTCCAATCTCTAAGGCACAAAAGGGGCAAACAGCCCAAAGAGAAACTTCTTTAGATGATGTCTCTGTCCAGACAAGGGCAGGAGAACTTGCTTTTCTGGCTTGTGATTTGGCCGGTGCAACCCCACTGGTTGGTCTCACACAGCAGCCAGCCAAGCCCCACACGTACTCCAGACTGGACGTAGCACACCTTGCCTTTTAGCTGGGGATGTTTCACAGGAGCTGCAGTGTGGAAGTAACATGGGAAGAGAATGGAGAAGAGACCTGGACGAGTCCCTGGCACACAACTTCATATCCTCAACTGCTCACAAAGACCATGCAGGCTAATGATAGATTCTTGCTGAAATGGAAAGATTCAAGGTGGCTCTTGGACATGCTGTCCTGGAGGGTATGAGGTCCTCCCAACCCACGCCATCCTACCATACTCCATCTTTCTCACTCTTCTTTTCTTTGTGTAGGCTTTGGTGACTTTTTAGAGATCCGTCTGTGTCCTGTACTGTGCCAAGTGGTGAGCTGATGTTCAACAAGTTCTCAAACTCCTGTAAAAATCTTCAAATGATTGTATGAAAAGCAGGTTTCCTCCCCAAAAAGCTGTTGGCTAGTGATGTGCAAGCAAGTTTTCAAACAGCAGAGGGTCTTGGGGAAAGGAAATGGTCATGGGGATCCCATAGTGCGGAGTGTGGGCCTGGGGAGATGGTTCATCTGTGATAGAAATAGGGTGGCTTTTCACCCTGGATCTGAACCCTCTGGCAGGAAACAATATCAGTACCAGGGACCACAGGGTACAAGCCACCACTCTCTGTCTTTCACTCTCCCTCAGACACACTGTCCTGCACATATCTTACCAGCGAAGGGACTGGATCAAATGTTAAAGACTACCAAGAAAAAGAGAAATGATCCCATCCTGTTCCAGTGTACAGTTTTTGCAATGTAAAAGGATTGCTTTTTGCATAAAATAAACACATTCTTGCCTTTTCCCCCTCAGGAATGGATTCCACTTTGAGTTAAGAGTATAAATAGAGCCAGAAAAAACTTCATGTGGCAATAAACCAGTCTGATATTAACTACGCTCCCTCTGGGGCTGCTGTGAAAATTCTCCTCTCCCCCCCCACCCCCGACCTTCATTATTGGTTTAAGAAAAAGTTGCACTAACTCAGTACTTTTCTTTTGCAAAACTATTCCTGGAATGTCTCCTGTTCCAACACATTACATAAAGTGACCCCAGCGGCTTTGTGGAGTCTCAAAGGCTCAGCTGGAAAAGTCCCATTAGATCATCCAGGCCATCATCTGCCAGGGTGAACCTCTTGCCCACAACTACAGCTACCACTGGCTTTTAGGACAGGCTCTGGTCTATCCATCCTTGCTTCCTACTTCTGCTTGCCTCTACCCAATCCATTTCCTTCCTTTCCCACTGTTTCTGGGATTTATCTTCTTTTCATCCCCTTTCTTACCAGGAGTTTCTGGCCCATTCCATCCCGCTCCCTGGGCATCTGTGCTACGTCTGCAGGCAGCGTTGCCCTTCCCTACCTTCTCTACTGTCTGTGGTTTTATGCTATGGAGGGGCTGATCTCACTGCTCAGCTACTACCTTGTCTTTTTTATTTTTTTTTAATTTTTCTTCACAGTTCAGTATCTGGAAAAAATGGAACTGAGACTGAAAGAATGAGCAGAGCAACCGTGATAACAATTTCTTGATGGCAAGTTCTTGATGAACTGTAAAAGGCTGCTTTTGTCATGCATTGTGTCTGTGTGTTTGGTTACCTGTGCAGGAGAGCGCATGTGCTATTTGGGATAGCTCCTCAGTGCCTCTGGTTGAAACGGATACAGAAAAATTCAGGTATTTGTGAATTTTACTTATATTGGACATTTTCTGATGTCAAAAGGGCTTCAAGCAGGCTTTGATACAAGTGATTTGAGATATGCACTGCTGATACAGCAACAGAAAGAATAAACACTTTGGGTGATTTCTAAGCATCCCCCCCCCCACACCCTGTCTCCTTTATCCCATTTCAGTGAACCATTAGGAGATGGCAAGGCCGATGGTAGGGCATGGCCCAGAAAGCCATTAATTACCTAATGGATTTTTCAGACTAGGGCTGAGGACATCGACCTGCACAGGCTCCTGAATATCCCAATACGAGGACCTAAGCTCTCCACTCAGGCACCTAAAGGAAGGGTAATTTGGATACTTTTGAACTAAACAGCTGGTCCTGAAATATGAAGTGCAGTATCTGAATTATGTGCAACTATTCTGTGCAAGACCAGAACCCACAAATGAGAAGCAACCAGAACAGCAGCTCCAGCTGAGTAAAATTGTTCTGAATTAGAAAGAAACATGTAGCCATTGTTTAGCTACAATGATTTACCAAAATTTCCTGAAGGTAAGACCGTGTAAATACATCTTTAGATGACAAATATCTTTAATCTTTAAAAAGCACTTGTCAAAAGAGCTACAGCTTTTAGTGCAGTCCAAATAGAAGGTCTGTGATGTTAATGCCATGTTAATGCCAAACTGCTTCTTTCTGAAAAATGGGTCCATAAGATGCAGTGATTGTTGAGACTCTTTTAGCATATATCAGAGGAATATATGAGGATCTTTAAAACCGTAATGAGGAAGTGTTCCTTTATATGCTAAATATATGAAATCCTTGCAGAACCAGAAACACACCAAAATATAATGCAAGACCTGAAGGCAGAGGTGCCTTCAGCACTCAGCAAAGCTCTGGAAAACTTCAACAAAAAATCAGAATAAAATATTATGTGATATGCTATGACAATGTCACATTCATGTGAAAAAAAAATGTCAGCAATATTTAGCTAATGACAAAAATAACTTAATAGGAAACATTGAAATCTTGGTCATAGGAGTAGTAGTTGCAAAGCTCTTCTATCACTCAGGCTCCTTCTCAGATTGCATCTCCCAAGATGCATCATGAACTCTCCTGCTGAGGAGGTATGATCTGGTGTACGTGGGAAGTACGTTGTGCCTGGGGTGTCCAGTACAGGACAGTACGATTCAACTTACCTGACTGTAGGTGTCTGCAAAATGGAGGTTTCCATCAGATCCATGGGCCTAGGCATCTCCTGTAGTGATGAAGACCTTTGCCATGGGGGGTGCAAGAGCCCTGGGTGAGGTGAGTCCCGCAGACTGCACTGTTTGTGTGACTGGGTCTCTTTGACTGCACGGGGGTGTGACATACAGCATGCTGTAGACACATGTATTTTAGATGCTACAGTTAGGAAACCAAACTTGATTATTTTTGCTAACTGTTTATTCTGAGCAGGACTGTCCTCAGCCTTGGAGCTCAATAAAACATCCTTTTGGTCATAGAACAGTCAAATTACTGTAAAAACATTAGAATTTGTGACTTCGTTTTCAAATAAAATGATATAATCAATCACTTCAAATTTCCTTTTCCACAAAAAGCCCACACTTTTCAGTACGGTGCTTTGTGGAAGCAGTAGTTCAGCCATCTGGGGTGGAATTCATCTTGCCTAATGGCCACGTTCTGCACATTTCATAATACCTTATTTTCCCATGTCCACTGAAAAACCTCACTGCAACCCTCCCAGGCTTTGCACATGTCCCAGGTCTCTTGGCAGTACCTGCAGGTCTCCCTTCGTGCACTGCTCTCCCAGCCGAGCGTTGGCAGCTTCTCCCCTGGGTCCTGCCTACCTTTACGTGATCTTCATCAGGAGTCAGAGGTGGGAACCAGGCATGTGCTGTCCACTACTCGTGCAATGCTGAGCATCCCTGCCATTCCTTTGGAGTGGGAACCAGTTTGGATTTACTTCTTCCATCAGTTGCTAATTCTCATGAGAGTAAACAAACCCAGAAACTCTGAATTCATTTTCTCCCATCAGATCCAGTTGAAATCACGCAGTGGATCCAATGTAAGTACTTAGGGAGGTCTGACAATAGACAAGCACAAAAATTCAACTATGTGTTCATTTAGTTTTCATTTCTGGTGGAAACCAAGCTAATATGGGTGGCCTTCCTTTGGACAGATGGACATGGTCCTGGGTCAAACGGTCTGGGTGGTGAGAGATGGTGGGAGACGGCAATGATGCATAATACAGGCAACTTCCCACCTTGTAGTTCCCTCACGCTATAAGAGTCGCAGTCTGTGCGATGAGTATGACAAATAGTATACGAAATACACTGGTTTAAATATTGTTTACTGAAGTGCAACTCTCCTCTCTTGTGCATGTGAATTGTCACATACTTTAAACGCATGATCATGTATTTTGATTTCTACTGGCTAATTGCTTCTTAACATTGTTATTCACAGAGGGTTTCTCTCCTTTGTTCTCATTTCAATGAAACCGAGACAATAAAATGTCAAGAAATACCAAAACAAAAGCAAACCTTCTGTAAATGAAGCATTTAGGTGGCATAGTTGACAGAAAAAAGATGGGGAATGCGCCATTATGGATTTAGTGTTGCTGTGAAATCACCTTCATTTCAAGTTGTAGTTTCTGTACTGTTTTCTGTTTGTTTGATTAATATTTTACAAATTCTGACAGAAAATGCATCCTGTAAAGTACAAAAAATAACATCCATGGTAATAAACAGTCTACTGAGTCTTATCTTCTGTGTTTTTACTGCAACTGAATAAAATAGCACTGACTAAACATCAAGAGGCTTTTTTTTTGCACAGAGAAGTTGTAGTTATATATGGAAGCGAGTTATTTCTAAATAACTGTTGTTGGTTTTATTCATAAAGGCTTAGGCACAGAATGGAAAATAGATTTAAATGATCAGATATTTCCCCTGACTTGCTTTGAATGGCTGGAAACCTGGGAAAGTGTCAACATATTATAAACAAAACCATGCTTCATTTATACTTTGCGTGCCTCATAAAACAAAAATATGGATTGCAACCAAAACAGCATCTGTATCTGTAATCTTACATCTAGCATAACTCCAAACTGCTTTTGGCCTGGTGGCAGCAAGGATTTCATATTTCTGAGGCTACCTCTACAGTAAGAGCCAGCAGCTCCTAGTTTTAAACCATGGATTTTAGGTGTGCATACAGTTGCTTATTTGGCTCGGGGATCTCTTTTGGTTTCCATAGGAAGGTCCACGCTGGTGGTAGGAGCATGTCATCTGGTTGGGGACCCTCTGAGGAGCGTTGTCCATAAGTGATGGGGTGGGGAGGAGGCTTCCTCCCAGGAGCCCGTACCTTTGGTGGGGAGTTGGGCTGGAGACCAAGGAGATCGTCTGGTCCTTCTCATGTCTGGTTATCTCCCACCATTGGGATTGGTGTTGCATGGGCAAGGAGCACTCCAGCTGGGGATACTGCTGCTAAAGGGGTAAGGGAGCAGCATCCCTCTGCATGAGCACGTGGATTTGGATGATCCTGTGCCACAGATGGAATGGCAAGAGCTGGCAGAGGCGCTGGGCTCTCACACTCTCATGGTAAGCACCGAAACAGCTGGAAATGCAGCTACAGAGACTATGAGACACTGATGCAAATTCTCATATCCCCCCTGATCAGGAATCAGAGTGTTTATGCCAAATAATAATCCTAATTATAATTAGATTCAAACTGAACTCCTAAATCAGCCCTAGATTATATTAAACCATATTCTAACATAATGCAATGCTTAATCATATCTAACCTTAATATCAGCCTAATCCTTCAAATTATTTCAAATTTAATTCCAACCCAAAGGCAATTATCTCTTGAAACTTAAAATCTAAGTCTTTGAGTTTAATCATCACCATAGATTTAACCCTAAAACTCATCTAAACCTACACACACAAACAAAAACTTAATTGTATAATTTAACCTTAAAAGTAACCCATTGATAATTATAGCTCAGCACTAAACTCATATCTTTATCATAACCCAGATTAACTCCAACCATAACCCCTAATCTACAAATGTAGTCATAATATCAACTATAACCTTACCCTAACCTAAATTCAATAAAGAAAAGGAAAATTGCAAAGGAGAAAGCTGCTTTTCCAGGTGGATGTTGCATGGAGACAAGGGAAAGACGTGGAGAACTTCAGCTTGGCTTTGAGGTCTAAAATGGATGTCCTTGCATCCATCTCGTGCCAGGGAAGGGACGCGGAGGTGAACTCTCCAACAGGCATTTGAGACAGAGGCTAGTGCTGGAGCTGCAAGCAGAAATACCTGGTACACAAAAAGAATCTGTTTTTGGAGCTTTGTACAGCTACTGCAGCTGTGGCTGTTGGAGGGTTCACGTCAGCCCCTGTGATGGTTAACAGCGGGTCTTGACCAACCTCTGCCCAGACACATGCCCAAATCCACCAGCAAAACTTGTGCCTTTGCCGGGAAGGGTCTCTCCCACTTACCTCCCTCCTTTCCCTGGCTCACCCAGGCATCCATCCCCAGCAGTGACCTGTCAAGGGGGGGCTCTCAGAGGGATGGGAACCCACCCCAGGGCAGGGACCACAAAGTGGGGGTACCAGTGCAGGCAGGAGCACATGTAAGAAGTGAAATGCCATTTTTTATGTTGGTTTTCTGCCAGTTTTGCTAGGATGAAAATTAAGACCCTCCTTCAAAGCCTCCCTGGCTCTCACCTCACTGAACTACAACCTAAGCGCAAGATACAAATATCACAGAGATCACAGGCCTCAGCACCTCAGTTGGGGTTGTATCTGTGGTGTATTCCACTGCAGTAATTTGCACTGTGCCATGGTTTGAAAGAGAAAACTCTCTTTTCACTCACTCCTGCCAGCCCCCAAGAGCCTTGGTACATGTATGTTTGCAGTGAAGCCCCCAGCAGCTGTGATGGGTTGGTGGCTGCTTGTTGGTGCTGCTGCTCTTCACCCACATCAGACCTGCTGGTTTTCCACCAAGGTGAGATAAGATAGACAACAAAAAGAAAAAAATGGAACTGTCATTTGCTGGTGACCTGATTTTTTTGAGGGGAAAAAAAGAGACGGCATTCTGCAATTAGTTGAAATAATTTTTTTAGCTACAGGTATAATTTATTTGGTTTCCTCTCATCTCTCATAAGAAGAGAGCATGTAGAATACCACCCACAGATGCCATGGGGTTGTATTTAATGCAGTTATGTTGATGTTCACAGTCATGGTGGGGGCCCGCTTTCTAATGCGTTGTGGTTTCTGTGCATTAACTGAGTGGCTTCATTTCCCTGCTTTTGCTAGAGTCTGCTTTTCAGCTATCCATTCTCATTTTTCAGTGCTTGGGTGTGGGAGCAAGTTGATCTCTTTCTGTGCAGAGATGTGAGCAGGGCTGGAGCTCGAGGCAGCCTGGGCAGGAGAGGGGGAGGGGGGCCGGGGGTCTCCCTGTCACCCTGCACAGACTCTGCTCTTCCCCGCTGCCCTGTCTCCTCTCCCCGAGGTCTCTGCAGAGCAGAGCTGGGAAGGCACCACTGTCACAGGCTGCTGAAGGTCAGGAAAGGCTTGGCTGCCAGTGGGACACAGAAAACAGTGACGAGTGGGATGAAAAGGTGGTTCCTGGCTGTGGAATTTCATTTATTTCCCTGCTCACTTCATTTGAGCTTAGGAATCTCAGATGAAGAGATGTTGCTCTTGATAACCCCTCAATTCCTTCTAAGCCTCTTTTTTTCAGTGCAGGATACCTTGTCCTAGCTGCAGCTGCCCTCTATTTGCTTTTCAGTTTTTTTGTGAAGTGCCTGCAGGGAATTTTTTTGAAGTCATGTAGCAGCATCGCGGGAGTTTGAAGGGTTCTCAGCGCTGCTGCCTCATAGCTTCAGTGCTAAAGGGAAACGTGGTCCAACAGTTTTCGATGCGGGGCTGTGCATCGAGCAGCAGGAGCTGTGGGGAGCCAGGCTGGGCCACACGCCGGGGTATCACAGCTGGACTTGGTGAACTACAAATGCCAGACCCTGTGTTTGTGACAGTGGGTCCCTGACTGGCACATCATGGCCCACCTTGGGTCATCTCCAACCTGGGGTCACTGTAAGTCAGGCCTTTCAGAGCCTGAAGGAGAGTTCAGAAGGGCTGGAGTGAGCCCTGAGGGTGGGCTGGGAAGAGAGAGTGGCAAGGCACCGGCTTCTTTCTTGCTCGGTGTGTAGGTTCATAGGGACAACATTGTCTCCCTGGGGGCATGAGCGAGTTCTGCTCTACAAGTCAAGGGGAGGGAGAATCAGTGAATCTAGAGACCCCCAACACCTGCGCAACTGTGAGTATGGTGGACACAGTCCTCGAACTGGTGTTTTTAAAGATACAGAATATTTACTGTGAAGAAAAAGAAAAGAAACTGAGCAAAAATCTTTTTGTTGTGAAGACTGAACTTCAAGATTGTAGTGTGGAGCTGCAAGGGGTGCCAATACCCACTGTGCCAACCATGACATTCCCCCACATCATAAAATTTACTTTAACGTGATGTCATCTCTTCAGATAACAGATCCTGTTTTTTTCTTTACCTTGCAGTTTCTGTGATTTCAGGTTCCTGCTTACATGATATTTTCTGTGAAAGGTTCTTTCTCCATTATGAGAATATTTTTATTTAGCAAAAATGAGGAAACTTCTGTAATTCTATGACTCCTGGAGCAAAAGTTCAAACATTACAGGAAAACATAAGACTTGGCAACAACCTTTACTTTTTGAAGCTTTCCAACTTCCAGCATTTCTGATACTTCTGTAACAAATGAGTCTAAATAGGAAAAGCTGGTCCAAGTCCATTTGCTCTTTTTGTGCTTCCTTCCCTCTTGTGGAATTGCTCAGACAAAGCCCTTCCCCTCCTAAAGCTGCACTTGCGGCAGCACTGGACAAGACCACTCAGCTCTTTCTTGACAGTGCTATCCAAAGAGGCATCAGAATCCCATCTGATACTTTGCTGCAGCCTTGTAAAAGGAGCTGTGCATGTGGCCAATGTCTCTCTCCCTGTTATTCCTCTTTACTAGTCCACTCTGTTTCAGAGAAGAAAGATGACCCTGAGCAGCACCCTCCTCCCACCGCTTCCTTCCTTCTTCCCATGGACAGCACAACCTCCCCCATCCTCGTATTTTGGGGAAGAGAAGGCACTTGGATAGGAAGGAGTGGAGGGAAGGAGAGCATCTCCAGCCTCCATTTTCCCTCCTGCCTAGATGGAGGCTGTTCAATGTGCTGGCATTGGTGGGGCAGGGAGTCCAGCACCACAGTGAAGGGCAGGGCTGGGCCCCAAGTGCAGGGAACACAGCAACTTTTATGGATACCCAAAAAACCAGCTGAAATGTCAACTGCCACTAATCTTGTTTGGCACTGATACGTGTAGTTGGGATCTCCTAGAGCCTAAAGGTACCTTCTCTCTGACTCGTCTGCAGCTGTTGGGCACATTTCATTGTGCCTCGATGGGAATAGTTCGGGCCATCCTCGGCACCTGCTGTGCAATGTGCTGATGCTGTTGACAGCGCTGGTGAGGAAGGATGTGCTGGTGCAATCGGAGTAGGGTGCCCGCTGGGCCTGTCGGTCGGTGTGTGGCTGATGGAAAGCTGCTGGCCTTCTGCAGCTCTCCACGGCAGCTGTTCACTGCTGCAGGGAGGGAAAGTGGAGGAAAAAGGACCAAAAATGCAGAGGAGAGGACAGGAGTGGTTCCAGCCAAACTCCAAGAAGAGTGGGCAGGAGCTGCTGAAGGTGCTGTAGGACCCCATGGGCATGTCTAGAGGCTAAGTGCAGGCTTTTGATTTCAGAGCAGGATGAGTTGTAGAAGTGACCTGCTCACACTCCTATCACTCTGGGTCAGAGGAAACATGCATTTAGGAACAGGTTTGTAAATGAAAGAGAAAATGAAATGGAGTATGTGGGTGGTTTTTAGGCTTGTTTGGTAAATAGCTCAGTGCTGTTTGAACATACACTGAAATCTTGGAGTAAATCCATGAGACTTGGACAATGGTGCACTGTCACAACACCACAGTTCCTGTCTTGCAAACACAGCACTGGGCAGATGCTTGCTGCTGGTGAATCTGCTCCAGTGAATCACAGCACCACTGATTGACCAAGGTTGGGAATGACCTCTGGAGGGATCTAGTCCAGCTTCAAGGACCACAACATGACAATCTCCCATAGACCTTCCTCTGGCCAAGCCTCGAGAACAGCCACCTCTCTGCTGACATCTGAGTCCTGGTCCTGCTGAGTTCCCTCCACAGAGGTGCTTCAGCACTCCATGTGACCAGATCTTGCCACCCATGCCTGGCTCTGGCACATCTCTTGGCCTGCAGGATGCACCTGGCAAATTCTTTTCCACCCATTATTCTGCCATTGTAACTACACAGCAGCTTGTAAAAGAACTGAAAGCCTAAGAGCATTTTCTTGCCTCCTAAGGAATTCTTGGCCAGTGACATCCTCCATCCGCTCCCAGCACAATATGGGGAAGGCCACAGGTGGCTGCATCAACCTGAATAGCTGAGCAGCAGGAAACACCGGCAAGGGGGTTTTCAGGCTGTAATGCCAGGAAACAGAGCTTCCAGGTACCTGACTCATGACTTCCACCGGTCTCATTTCCCAAAGCCCACACTGGCTCTCTCACTACCCCAGGGCTTCTGCATTCCCCTCTTGGTTCCGTTACAGCCCTTCTTCGCTCATCTCTCACTTCTCTACTGAGGTTCCTGCAAGCTGCTATGTGCGGCCAGAAACTTTTAGGATTTCTCATTGTTTCTATTCCGCTGTGCTCAGGAGAAGGGGCCAGCAGTGCCCATGCTTGTATTGAAAAGATATGGGGCTGCTTTCCCTTGGGCAGGATTTTCACATGGGTCCCTCTCTTATAACCACTACAGATTGAGTAGCTGGATCTTTCTCTGAAGACATCTCAGCTTCTTGGGGCATCTCTTTACTACTGTGACAGGATTTAAGCAGATTAAATACTTTTCTGAACAGTGGCTGGGAAAGGCTGAATCGATTATTCTTTAAGTGTTGACCTCAGTGAGGTCATTTGTGCTGCACATTTTCTGTTTTGATGGTTGCTTAAGACACCTACTGCAGATCCCACAGACCTGTCACATGCAGATGTTCACAACCAGGACAACTTTGGGCTTGCTCAGCGAAACATTTTTGCTTTTGGTTTTCTTGCTCCCTGCAGCTGAGTTATGCTTGGCTTTTCCTGTGCAGTGAAACATGCAGTCCTGCTGTATTTGGTTTCCCTCTGGGATGCCCTTCGCCCCAAGTATCCCAATGGTGCACAGGGAGCGTGTGGGGAAGCAGCAAGTGCACAGCTCGCTTCTTCCATCTTGTTAGCCCTGAACATTTTTAACTCAGCATTAGCTATGATCTGGGAACACGGTGCGAGAGGTGAGCTGAAGGTGAGTGAATTAAATCCCAAATGCTTGAACTCTCTATGGTCTGCAGATAAATGTGAGACCTTTCCAGCTGAACTGGTTCTGCGAAGACACTGTGCTCAGGAGTCACATACCAAGAAAATGAAGCAAAAAACCCTACGGGCACTGTGGAGTTACTGGGCAGCTGTTTTCCTATGTATTGCTCACAAATCTTTTCCCTTCTCCATTTGATGCTCAAGCTGAATCAATCCCAAAGTTGGGCTTGACGTTTGGTGCAGGTTCACCTCCAAGACCCCCATGTGCTATGGGGGGTCTAGGAGACAACCTTTTCCCAGTCACCCCTACATGATTTTACAGCCTTGGGCATTTGATACAAGCCTCTGAATCAGCACCTCAATTCCTAAACACTTGTGTGAACCCAAATCTTGGTGTTGCCTCAATTCTCTCTCCAAGCACAGCTATCAGCATTTTGCTTGCAGGGGGTCAGAAGTGCGGACATGGTCTCCTGTCTGGCCAATGCTCTGCAGCTAGACTGCTCACAAATTGCACCCTGCTAGCGTCTGTCCTTGGGTCCTCACCTGGGTCACTTACTGCCTCGCATTTCCTGAGTCTCAGGCTGCTTTACCACCAAAGTGCATGTCTGCATATGGGGTGACCAGCATCTGTCCAGGTGAGCAATAACCAGGGTTTTCTTGACCTAAACCTCCAGCACGTGGAAACAGTGGTGGATGCCAGCTGAGTGCCATTTGCCCCTGCTTTGCCTTGTGCACCCAAAGCTGTGTCCCTGCCTTTGATTTCCAGATAATTAGATGAATATTTCTGCTTGAAGCTTAATATAGTGGACGGCCTCATGATCTTTACATTTAGCACCAACGTCTTCTTCTATGAGATCCCAAGGAGGTCTTGTTTGTATTCTAGATGGGGAGTGTGTAAAAGTAGCAATTTCTAGTATGAGTTACTACCTCAGTGTTTGATTGATTCTCTGCCTCTGAAACTCTGATGGAACTAAATGGTTGGAAGCCCCAGAGGACAGCTGTGGTACAGGAGAAAATAGAAGCTGTAGAACAGAGTGTAGCTTAAATTACTGGGGCCAGAAGGAAAGAACATAAACCATTGGTTCCTATAAGAATATATAATTTCAGCGCTCACTCCTCTCACCTTGCAGAAAGGGCATGACCTTGTCCCAGTGCCTGTGGAAAGGCAAGAGAGAGCATCTAGCAAGACAGGAGGAATTCTGCCTGAGTCCCACCAGCAATGCTTCCATGAGAACATCTTCCCACTTGACTGCAAGCTCAGAGATACAACACCGCCATCAAATCTAATGGTGTATGACACAGATGAATGTACGGGACATGGCAGTATCCAGCACAGAAAAAAGTGTAACTTGAATCAAGGATGGTTCCAGTGCAGAAGAGATTCTGGACAACATCCAGGATCTGGACTAGGTCCAGGACTGGACTCAGGACTGCAATGAGGATAGAATTTACCTTGGGGTAAAGGCTCAGAATATACAATATTTACACTTAGAAAAGCAGATCTCCAGCTGAGGGAAATGGCTGTAACGTCTTGTGATGGTGTGTGCCAGCTGAGGCTCTGCCCTGAGGCTATAAAAGGGGTTGAAATGCAGCCAAGGCTGCATTTTGGCCATCTGCTTGGCTGGGGCCAGGGGGCTGAATTTGCCATTAGTGTTCCATGAAATATAAAACAAGAGCCGAGGTAGTCTCTGGTCTTCATTAACACTTTGAAATGCCAGAGGGAATATCACATTTGACTATGGGGCCAACACAAGTCAGCAGAGAATCTAACATTTCAGTTCCCACTCAGAAAAACCCAACAACTTTGTTTCAGTTCTGACTGCTCATTACAAAGTCAACTGAGATGACCAGTTATTGTGAAAAAAGTTAATTGCCAATGAAACCATCTGAAAAGGTTTGTTCTGTTCTCTATGGGGATATTCATCCTCTTTTGTTTATGCTCAGTCTATGAATTTCATGGCAGAAAAAGAACTCCTTGAAACTAATCCTTTAACTTCTGTACCCCTCACATTCACGTTTTCTTGGTATAGGGTGAACTTTTCCTGATCTCGACCTCGAAAAGGACATGGGATGGATCTTTAGCTGATGTGCCCAGCAGAGCATCAGTGGCAATATAATTATGCTGCTTTCCACCAGCTTCGGTGCAGCTGCATAATCACAGTCTATTGTGTTTGAATCAGGAAGTTCCTGTATGGTTCCCAGGAAAATTACCTCTACAAACAAAACCAGAGTAACTCCTAGAACATGATTTTCTTCAAAAGTGAATGTGCCACCCGCTGGAAGCATTCAGATGGACATCCATGTGATGTATAGTGTCGACTGAAATTGCTCTTTTACTTTCCAGCCAGAAACATCCAAATACAGAGTGCAGCTTGTTTGTGTTCAGCTCTATGAAAGCATTCCCTGCACTACAGCATACGCTGAGCTATTCAGTACTGTGCTGTTTCTCTGCAAATTGGATCCTGCTGCTCCCACTGCAGCAAAGGGGGAAGGAGAGAAACAAGGTAAAATAAAAGCAAATATACCCCTCAAGCAGCTCTGCTTTCCTAAGAAAGGAAACATAAGGCTCATTTGAGACAGGAAGCAAATACCAGGCTCCCTAATGGTGTTGTGGACTTCATCATTCAGGTTTGTTACTGGTGATGAGCTGGGGAATTACAGCCATGGGTGTCTAGGAAACGCAAAGACCTGACTGGAGACTCATAATCCCTCTCCAGTACCCACAAATTCTTGAAACGCTTTGGTTACAACAGCTGAGAAAACAAAACATTGCAATTCACCTCCATCCTGAGCGGAAGTAGGAGAATTTCTTGGCAATTTGAGATCCTTTTGTGAAACTGATTATACAAAGAAGCAAACAGCCCAACTGTGAAGGAAAGCTGTGTGAAGGGTTTAGTTTGGACCCGTCATCTGTGTAACTGAATCTTAGACTTGAAGAAAAAGAAGAATTCTCTGTAGGTTTACTGAATGTTTTCCAGGGAGCCTGATGCATCTTTACTGGGAGCTCAATACCCAGGAACTCTTCCAGAAAGCCCAGGTGCTGCCCTCTCATGGTAACGGAGAGGGCCCTAGAGCTGGCTTAATGCAAAAGAGGCCAGATCAAACCGTGTTAGACTCTCAAGACACCAGGTTTCATACTGGTGCTAATGCCCCATCTCTTCTTTAACTGCCATCAACTTGAAAGGCATCGCTGGGCACTATAGCCAAGCGAGGACAAGACTTCTGGAGCTGAGCAGTCATGCAAGGCTTTCCCACCACCTGCTTGCCCTTGGTGGAGGACTAATGCCTCCTGGTGGTCCCAGACACATCTCACTGACAGTGCAGAAATGGTTCTGTGCACCCACCACTGCTAACAAGGTCTTCTGGCTGCTAGGATGCCTGGGGAAGTCCCAGCTGGCACCTAGAAGTGCACAGGGAGATGCACGGGTCACCAACTGGGAACGCTCAGAAAGGGGAAGTCAAACCAAGAAGGCAAAAGCAAAGGCTGGGAAATGAGGAAAGGGGAAAGGCAGAGAGGTGGTGTAGGGCTATGGACTGACCAGGGAGGAGCAACAAAGCTGGAGCCCATCAGAGAACTGCTGAAAGCTTCAACTGTGAAGAAACTCCAAACACAGCTGTGACCAGGTAAGAAGAGGACAACCACAGAATTATGAACCTGAAGCTCAGTTGATGAAATCCCACAGCCCACTGCTTAATGAGGCCCCACTCAGTCTGGCAGAGAGCAAGCATATGGCTCTGGCTTCAGGACTCGACTCTCCCAGTCCTGTTTCCCCCCACAAAGGTGGGGGGGCTGTGATAAATCTGAGCCTTGACACACAGACAGCAAAGAGAAAGACTTCTCCCTCTGCGTTAACATTCCCCCAGCAGCACTGCAGGTAGGACAGGTCACCAGTGTTTTCACCTGGAGATACAAGGAGAGAAAAACTCTTCTTCAGATTAAAAATTTTGTAGAAAATAGAGAAAACCTGGAGATCCTCTTGTGGAGTAAAAATGATGCAGGTGTGCACTACAGTCCGTAGGCAATAGAAATGTAGTGGTAGCTATGATGGTAAAGAGATCTGTGGGAGGAAAGAGTTGGAGAGTATTTCGTCAGGCCAGTTGTATCAATTCCAACAAAATTTTATAGCTGGCCTAAAAGAAATAATTAGATTGTCATAGCTCATGAGAGACAGTAACGGCATGAGCAAATTAAGCATAGCCAGTGCCATCTCCAGACTTTGCCCTTCTGCTGTTTGCAACATGCCATCACTAGAGACTCTGGGCAGAGGACTGAGCTGCTGTGCTAGCAATGGGCAAGGCTGGACAGCACTGACTTCATCTTACTCTGTCCCTGATCTGGTCTTACAAGTTTTAGGGTAAGCCAGCCTCATCTGACCCATAAGATTGAAAAGAATTGAAGGAAAACAAAGAGAAATTCTAAGCTTTCATCAAAAGCCTATTAAAGTCCCTGTCATTTACTCTGAACACATGAAATGGCCTTTATTACAGTCATTTTTCTGAGCACAAAAGCTACTTTCAATAACACAGGAAGGGAAAAATCATTACAAACTTGCAAGAATCAAGGAGCATCTTGCGGAAACTCTTTGTCACGAAACAAATTATGAAAGGCTATAAATAGTTGACCATTATGAGAGCAACTGAGCTCTCTAACTAGGCTCACTGCACAGGGAATGAACCGTTTCCCTAACAGGCAGGGGGAGGCGAGGCCATCAACAGGTACATCACAAGCTCTCTGGGGTGGAGGAGAAAGCAGGCCGAAAGTCATTACCTCCTGCTTCTGGAAATGGAAGCAGCATTTGGAGAAACAAGTTACTTGAAAGACTGATAAAAATACACACGGATACACACAAGTGTTCACACAACACAGTCTAGACAAGGTCATTATCACCAATGAACGGAGTACAGAACGGGTGATCTTGGCTCATGGAGTCTAGCTGTGTTATCCAGCTCCTCCATAACCTGCTGGTGCACGTCCTGACCTCTCGTGGGGTTTCCTCCTCCTGTTGCTTAGGTTGTTTGAAAAAATGACTCCTCCAATTTTTAGAGAGATGGTTTTTTTGATTCCAGACTCATATATTCATTCATGCTAATGATGTAGTTTAGTTTAAATAGTTCTTTCTTCTTGTAGTTGTTTACCCTTGTGGTATTTATATGAGCTAGTCATGTCTGCGTTCAGCCTTCCTGTTGCGAGACTAAACACAACAAGCTCCTTACATTTTCTCATCTAGGGCAGATCCTCCGTTCCTCTGCTGTATCCTCAAAGTAGACTCCTACCCCCATCCTGGAGCTGCATTTAAGTCTTTATTTCATGGCAAGCTGCCGAGGTGAAAGTGGATGTGGTTGACTTTTCATAGTTTGGTTAAATCTGAGTAACTACAAAAATCTTTTATTTTGTTTCCCAGGTCTTTTATGGAGGTATGGCCTACAGGAATGAACATATTTGCTGGGAAGATAACCTCATATTCAAACTGCCCTGATTGAGTCAAAGGTATCTCACTGATCAAGTCCAGAGGAGCTATAATGCCAGTATTAAACCCCGAGGTAACTGCCATTTAGAAGACAAGGTTTCCTAGTCTGTTCAATAGATATAGAAATTGTAAGGGTGAGCACCACAGTCAGTAAGAGACTGGGATGCCGCAGCATTTCCAGAAGCAGGGTGTTGTGCAAATCACACTGGATGCTAAGGAAGAGTCCTGAAAACCTGCCCCATCGGTCTATGGCTTTAAGACAAGTTGCCAGTGCTGTTACCTGGCCATGGGTGCTCTCATCCCCATGTGGACTGCTGTTTTGGGGTTTTCTCCTTGAATCAGGGTGTAATCCTTTCCACGCATTCATGCAGAGATATTTGTGGTATGGTGATACTGGCCAGAAGCTTGTCAAGCTTTTTTGCACTGTGGCAGTGGAGAGATCTCGAGTGGCTGGATGTAGGTGGATGATATGTAGGCTGTGCATGCACCTCCCTGTGGATACTGTCGAGGTCCCTGTGTCTGGCAGACAGGTACATATAACTATTACTGAAGAATGTTTCTGTCTTCCAGTCACGAGGGAAACTTGACTTCTCTGCATTTGAAAGAGGTACCTTAGTCCATGGCCACTGCAAAGTGTGGATGAACCTATCAACATTTCTCTTTCTCTTTTTTATTTTTTACTAGCTATTTGGTGTGAATTTTTTCCTAGGGTTTGCATTTGATTTTCCCCAAAATGCCAGTTTGGCTTTCACAGAGGTGTCAGCAGAAAGACTGGGAGACCAGCAGGTGGGTTTCCTCCCACTGAAACATCCATAGCGTAGCTGTCTCCAGCTGAGCAAGGTGCCCAGCCTCACTTTGCACAATTTATGAATTTTAGTGTGTGATTTATCTGATTGTACGTAGGTGTGTAGTTCAGGGTCTGTAGGAAAACTGGGGTTGAGCGAGGAGGCAACTCAGGGACATGGTGCAAGAGGATACTGCAGCGGTAGGGTAATCGTGTAGACTGGTGCTGCCAAACAGAAGCCTTCGATAGCTGTAGTCACCCTTTCTCCACAATGCAAGCAAAATATTTCATATTTGTTTTTAAAACATTATTGTTAAAACCACACTGTCTTTTTTGGAATAAGGGATTGAGTGTATTCATTATGGAAGAACTGGAAAATAGATAAATTTAGGTGATTTTTCCCCACTCTGAACTCTGCAGTCCTACAGATTTTATTAGATATTTTCCCTCTGGATTGAGGCTACAAGGCTGCCATTTGGTCCTTTTGTACATTAGATTTTAACATTGGTCTAAATTGTATTTCTAAATCTAAAGACTTTTTAAACATAGGAACATTTTCACTGGGTCTTGCTCAAAGTTTCCCTCCCTGGATTAAATGATATATTGGTTGTTTCCCACATGACTTAAGAAATGGACTAGTTGAGGCATATGTGGCCTTCACTAGAACCGGAGGCAGAAATGCACCTCTGCTAACATGGTCCTTGGATTCAGGGAATGACCATGGGCACCTCGATGACCCATGTTCAACAGATCCAAAATCAACGAAGTTCAATGTTATTTATATTAGAATAAATGATTTCTCTGTCCAGCTTGATGTAATTCTCAGAGGGAGACCCAGGAATGAAAAGCATGCCAGAGAAATACACGATGTCTAGGATGTTTTTTAAAAATAGAAACGGTATTCTGAAGTTTTCAGGAAAATATGAAAAATAAGTTTTCTAGGATATCCAGGAAGATACCTTTAAATCTCCCTAAACAAAGTAATAAAAGACTGTCTGGATCTGGATTAAGGGAGGGCACGACTTTAAAGAACGAGTTCTTCCTGAGTAAGCCCATAAGTGGACCAACCTTGTTATAGTCCTTGTGGCAGAGCTACACAACCTTTCATGCTTCTCTGAACACGTGTAGCATTTCCATTTCACAGACTGACAAAGATGAAGAGGCACCCTTTCTCCCTCCCACGTTTACATGGGCTTCAGGATATGGATTTAAATGACTTTGCCATCTTCACCCCACCTGTCATGCTCTATCTTTGAAAAGCCCTGTTTTCATCAGAGAAAAAGATGGTGGATGATTGATAGAAAGAGATTTAGCTAGGACAGGTTCTAAGGTCCACTGTTAAAAGTGATCTTTGCATCAGACCCATGTTTAACAAGTAGCATCAGTATCTTTGGTGTTATGCATTGCAGCAGGGTTATTGGGGAGAAGAATTTTCACTTTAATATTAAGCACCATGTAGATTAAGAATTCAACAAAACATATCCTGAACATTTGTGATTTTTGCACAGAGATGAAAGACTAATTTTTCAAAGGATCCTTTCCATCACTACCAGGCTCAACTAAGCTGAAACCACGACCCTGATATTGCAAAAGTTAACTTGAACCACAAAGATATTTTTGGGTATTGCTCAGCAATGTCATATGAAAGCAAAATAAGAAGATAAGCTGCAATGAGGGACAGGGTAAGCAGATGTATAGCCACAACAGTCTAGAAACACATCCAGTTTTAGTAAAACACACGTGTCCATTTTCCAGTATCTTGGGTTACAATAACAATATCTTGTGCTAGTTCATTAGGTTGCAGATTAATAGGAACCCTACTGACTTCTGTTTCTTTAGCCTTACTGTGATATAGACAGAGGAAAGCTAGGAAATTCCTGCAGGTCACTTCTCATGTGGAGAAAACGCATCAACCCACCAAAGCTGTAGTATGCTCGCTGTTTTGGGTAAACAGAGCTGTAAGGAAACAGGCTAAAGAGAGATGACCAAAGTGCCATGTCCTTCCTGGCACTCAGTGTCCATCTCCACAAGACAAAAATGTTTCAAGCTTTTGAGCCTTCTTTCTCTCAAATGGAAAAGGCCTTTTTCAAACTCAGAAATGTCCTTTTACATCACTGGTTTGGATCATTTTCATGGACCAAAATAGGAAGTCAATTTGGAAATGAGCAAAAAAATGGTAAATGTGCAAAGGCAGAGTATGACATCTCATAAATCTGGACTGTAATTCATTGAAATCAAGATGCAAAATAGGTTAATTCCTAGCTTTTTCTTTTTTCTTAAAAAATTATAACTATCCAGCCCCATCAGCAGAACTCTGAAGAAGACCAGTGTTACTATTCCTCCACAAACTGTATTTATCATTTTTTTTCAGCCAGCTCTGTAATTACTGAGCTCTGGAGACAGAATTTGATTGTCCTG
>NW_009627237.1:0-2046 GCF_000690535.1 Cariama cristata | reverse complement strand
GTATGAAGAGATGAACCAGATCTGACTGTAAATATCTAGCAGCCATTCCACAGTTGTTCATCAGTGAGCTTCACAATGTCTGTGGGGTTCAGAAGGCTTTAAATCCCATTATTAGGTATTTCCTATCTCTGATGGCTATACTTTTAAAATATTTTGAGGTATTCTTTCGAGGGTTTAACTCTGACCACTGTTATTCTTGTCTGCTTCTCATTGCCTGTTGTTTGGTATATGCACTATATGATGTTTGTATTTCACCTAGCCTGGGGTAAATGCTCCAGAGAATGATGCCAGCAACATTTTGGAAAAAAACCGAAATACAAAGTTGAAAGTTTCTGCAGGAGGTACAGAGCCCCCAGGCTCCAGTGAGATTTGAACTCACGACCCCTGGTTTACTAGACCAGTGCTCTAACCCCTGAGCTATGGAGCCTCTGAGCTTTGTGTGCTTTTTGCTTTACAAACATTTCATATAATAATTTTCTCTGTTAATTCTGGAGCAAAACAAAACCTGCTGTGCTACATTGTGCTGCTCCAAGGATTTTCTATTCTTGTTCCAAATGGCACTAATCACAAACATCAGAGTCACAAAACTAGCAACACACCAGGTCCACCCAAACCTGGATTTTACTCTCCTTCAGCTCATCCCTGCAAGGACATCAAGAGTGATACATGGCTCCCTTTTGCCCAGCCAAGTATCTTGAGAAGTTTACAAATGAGAAGCAATCTCTTCATAGTTGTTGCACTAATTTGTCAAAGAAGGAAGTTAAGCTTCTAAAAAATAACTCTTTGTATCCCAGTGCTTTCCTTTGGAAATCAGCTGTGTATTTACTTTTTTCCTCTCAGCTCTTTGAACATGTCAATTCTTTCTTAGGATTCCATGCTTCGGGCACTATGGCTGATGCGTGCAGTTTCACATTTCTGAACTATTCTTTGATGTCTGAATTTTCAGGGTAATCTCTACTGTAGTTTCATTCTTCACTGAAAGTAGTTAGAAAGGGGTGTCATTAGAAACACTCCCAGCACTTGTTCTCTTTCCTCCCTCATTAACACACCCATTAAACATTAAGAGCCTCTGTGCCTAAAATGCTCTTAGCTAATTATTACAGTCAATAGAGAATGTTTTTCTGTTTTTATATTTGTATGACATAGCTCTGCGCTTGTTTCCAGCTGCTGGATTTTGTGTGAGTTTTGGAAAAGGCTTTGCCAGACAAGATTAAACAAGCAGTGAGATTCCTCAATGCAACTGCTTTACACAAAGTGGCTGGATTATATTTCATTGGGATATGTTGTTTCCATCAGGAGGATTCTCCAAAGCATGTATCCATCAGTGAAAATGGGTATCTTATACATCTTTCTTACTTCTCCTCCTTCCCTTCTCTTACTTCTCCTTCTTGACAGGCTGGAGAAATGGGCTGACAGAAACCTCACACAGTTCAACAAGAGCAAGTGCAAAGTCCTGTACATGGGAAGAAATGATTCGATGGACCGGGACATGCTGGGGGCCAACCATCTGGAAAAGGCTTTGCAGAATAGTACCTGGGAGTCCTGGTGGTCACAAAGTTGAATGGGAGCTGGCAATGTGCCCGTGCTGCCAAGAAGTTTAATGGTATGCTGGGCTGCAAATGGAAAAGTATTGCAAGTACGTCAAGGTAGGTCATCCTCCAGGTGATTCAGCAGTGGTCGGGCGACATGAAAAATGCTGTGTTCTGGGCTTCTTGTTCTTGTGTTGGGCTCACCAAGAGCCCTCTTGCTGTGTGTGCCTGCAGACGTGTGCCATCTCAGGCCAGATTGACCTGACGGAGCCCCGGGAAGCCATGGCCAAGGCCTCGGTGGCTGGCTTGAAGCACCGATGCTGAGCACACGACAGAAGACATGGGGGATGGAGCAGGCGGTGGCATTGCGGTAAGCCTCGCGGCATGTGCCGAGGCAGCAGGGCTGCTGGGGCGAGTGTTGTTGGCGACGACAGCCCATGGCAACATCCCCCAGCCATGCACTGTGACATCGCCCAACCATGCTCTGTGACATCGCCCAGCCATGCTCTGTGACATC
>NW_009627236.1:6199-13913 GCF_000690535.1 Cariama cristata | reverse complement strand
GGATGGGGCCTCGCTGCTCGAGCACCTCGGCAAGTTCATGAGCCCCCTTTTGGGGCGCCTCTTTAACGTTAGCATTTTTGGGGGGTACTCATAAACCGGCACCCACCCACGCTCCAAAACATTCCTCCTTCACTGCTGTCCTTCCAAGCACACATCACTGCCGCCTTCCATGTCTGCATCTTGGCAGGACTGTCCTTCAAGCATCTTCCCGCTCTTTTCACACCCCTTCACGGTGTCAAAGGAGTATCAGGGGAGAAAACACCCCTGGGGCAGGGTCACAGCTTCCCCACATCATCATGGCTGTGTCGCTGGGATCGAGAGCCGCACCCACTCGTGCATCTTGTGTCACCTACAGGGCAAGGCTCCTGTAGTTGTTTTACCAGCTAAGGACTAGAGGGTGACTCAGGGGGGTGATGGAGGAAACCTTTGGCCAAGGAGGGGTTCAGAGCTGCACCTCGTAGGCTGCTGCCCTAAACCCTGCTGAAACCTTCCTCTCAGGTACAGGTCACAGGCGTCTGCGATGCTGCTATGGCCTGTTTGTGGTTCACACAGCTCTGCTTATAGAAGTGTTTTTGGTTTTACAAGGCAAGTCCCGCATTCAAATGGTCCACCTCTGCTTCCTCCAGCAAAGCAGAGCACCCTCCTGCAAGCTCAGCTCACACCATTCATGCTCCCTACGACGTTCAGGGCGTCCACGAGCATCTGCAGGAGGGTGCCAGTAGCTCCTGAAAACTTCCACAACCAAATTGCCATCTTGGTCCTGCAAATGTACAGGGATGTGAGCAGGCTCCAGGGAACACTTTGTGGGAGAAGATAGCATACACCCTTAAATACGGGCAGAATCATGGCCTGGTACATCGGCAATGCCCCCCTTGCCTGGAATACATTTTCCTAAGTGATCTTTGCATCTGTGCTGTCAGACAAGCAACTGTAACCAAGTTGATTTTTGATTGTTTTAAACTGATGTTGGACCGTTCCTTGCTGACTCTACACAGCATTACCCATCATGCTGGGATTTGCTGGTTTTACAAATGTAGGCTGATAACGTCTGGAAATTCGTTCCCATGCTAACCTAAGGCGTAATCCCACACACAGGCCTTTTGTGGAGAAGTTGAGCTGCTGCATCCAGACCCTCGCCTTCTGCCACCTCCAAGTCACTAACACTAACCTGGAGCAGAGCACTGACTTCTAACATCCACTGAGTGAAACCAGCTCCAGAACAGTATCTTAACCCTAATCCTCCACACCCATGCTACATTCAAGATTGTTGGTGTAAATGCTTACAGGATCAGAGCTTTACTTAAGTCCAAGTTAGGTTAGGTTTGCATTTGCACTCCAGCTTTTCCAGAATATGCACTTGCTGAATTCTTCATGCGATAGCCAGGATGCTGCACATCATCATGAACTTACTGAGGGCAGAGGCTGGGAGGAGGGACAGTGATTGGTTTTAAAGTCTCTGTTTAGCTTTCCATTAAGACTTATTGATTCTCTTAATTTTTTGTTCTCCTGGTTGCTAGGCAATTCCTCTCTCTCTCCTCCGCATGCTGGAAGTCAGGGCTGCAGACAGAAATTTATATCTTGTAATAAAATCAAATGTAACAGTCTGTTGTCAATGATGAGCAGGGAGCGTTTTGTAAAGCACAGGAGGAGCCAGAGAACAGGGCCAGCAAGGGTCGATGAACAGTGGTCCTCAGCATTTAAGTCCTGTCACAATTACTCCAGATTTCACATCGGGAAACAAACAACCCACATGGGTGGAAGGGATGTGGAGAGGGAGGGAGGAAAGTTGGAACTAAATGAGCCAGAATTGAAGATAAACTTTTGTTCAGTGGAAAAATGAAAGGCTTGATTCAATCTCACATATACAATGTCTTCGTAGATTTATTCCTGCTTTATCCGAGGTTAAGAGGTTGGGATTGCTCCAGTGTCAGTCAGCACAGCGTTGACCCAGGGCAGGCAGCAGGGCTCTCCTGATGGACATTGGCTCCTAAGGATTGTGATTCCTGGTGTAGGGCAGGGACAGCGTCAGAGTTTACCATCCTGCACGGGGTAAAGGGCGAAAGTTGCCCCGGGAGGCTGACGGGCATCGCTGCTCACCCTTGTCCACGTCAGACTGTTCCCTCCAGCCTGCGCCCACAGCGGCTGACACCTCATCTGAGCTTTTCCCCACATCTTGCCTGTGGGTATGACCTCTCAGGGAATGCTTAATGAATTTGCTCCTACTTCTCGCAAAGTCTCTGGCCAAACTCTCTGGAGACCGGTTGTCACTGTCAATACGTCACCCTCATTCAGATGCTTTCTGTCTCTCCACTGCTAAATGACTTGTTAAGTCTGATATACATTCATACACATATGTATATAAATACTTACATATTTATGTGTGAAATGTGTTTGTTTGTAAACAAGCACACTTTTAACTCAGTCTTTTCTAAATCACGAGGTTGTTGCCTTAGAAACGGACGTTATTAATGCCATCTCCCTAGGTGCTAAGCACAGTGGCAGCAAGGGCAGCCTCTGGAAATGCCACACTCTGAGGTCAAGGCAAAGGATGCTCAGAAATTCCTGGAAACCTTTTCATCATCTTTGTGGTGATGCCCTGAAAATGCACAGACATAACTACACCTTCTCTTTGCCCTTCCATGTTAGTTTTCACCCCGAGACTGCTTGTTTTGTTAGGAAAGAGCTATTTACACTGTTGTTTAGTTAATTTTGCAGCCCCAGCCCTGAAATGGCTAAATCAATGTCACAACCATGCATATAAAAGGGTGTTAAACTCAACCCTTTATGTGACCCAGGAGCGCATTCACAGCGTAACGTGGGGAAGCATTACAAATTCCTATGTGAACAGCAAATCTTAACAGAAACATCAATAATTCATGCCACTGCAACTGCATTCAAGCAAAACTCTCTGGAGTAGTAGATACACCAGGCTGGATCCCTTCAGGCTTCCTCCGTACCATAGGTGATGCAGGTCCTGCAGCTGAGGTTTGTGTGAGCAAGGCACAGCACTGGCCACTCGTACCCATGCAAAAGCAGCTAGTTTCCGTTGAGTATGGTTTCCTGTTCAAAAGAAAAAAAACAGAAACTGAAATCCTAGAGGGTTGAGAGTTTTTTTTAAATTATAGAACTTATTTTCTGGGTTATCCAGTTCAATGAAGAGTGGCTACAGCTGAGAGGGAGGAATGCCACAGAGCAGAGAGCTCAGACCAGGGCAATTAAAAACTCTTGAACTGAAAATCCAATACCGATGCCAACTTTCTCTGTTTTTGAGCAAATTGCTTCATGGACCCTGCGGGATTTTTCTCCTGTGGAACAGGAAAAAGCATGTTCACTGCATCTGCATGGGTAGGCTGTGTTGGTCAAGTTGAAGAGGACGATGCAAAAGAAAATGATGCAAGGGTGCAGAAGTAGCAGACTGAAGCCGTCTATCTGCAGCACGGCTCTGCACCTGCACCAGCCTTCAAAGAAGAAAAGGTGTTGTGCAACTCTAAAAGTGCCTCGCTGAGGAGTAATTTGCACATCAGGGTTTCGCTACATTTGCGTAGTGGTTAACTCTGTCGCAAAGCCCAGTGTCACCAGTGTGAAAAAAGAGGAGTCCTTTACTCCCATCATTTAATAGCTGTGCAGGTAACATCGTGCACACCAGACCACAGAGACCCTCTGCAAGGGAGAAGAAATGGGGAGAGTGAGGATGAGAAGTGGGTGCAGAGCAAAATCTCTCTGCTATTTGACTTAAATGCCATTTTTTAGGCTTCTGAAGCACCCTGGAGCTGAGAACTTCTCTCTTATGTCTGGACAATGATTAAGAAAGCAGCTCCAACCACTTCTGAGTCTGCCCATCACGTGCTCAGGACATCTTTTCTGTTCCTTCTCCGCCTGTGCTCTGGCCAGGCTCACCACAGCAATGGGCTGGTTTGGGAATCAGTATACAGTCACAGAGGCTGCTTATTTGCTCTGGCGGGGTGGTTGGGAGCCAAGAGACATCCTAAAGAGTGAGGGGGTAATTGATAGCTTGAGGATGTTGGGTATTTGTATGTCTGCTCCATGGTATACTGGGAAATCTCAATGCAAGAAAAACCACGCGGCAACAGTCCTGTTGCTGCTGTACCGAACCCATTTCATACAATGTAAAATATGACGTGGAAGGGGCAGCTGGGGGAAGTGGTCCATGGCAGCCACCAGGCACCCGACTGAAGCTGTGCTGATTTCTACAGCCTAATGACAGGCTCTCTTCTGCTCTCAGAGAAGATGAAATTAAACCAATTAAGTCAATAATTCACCTGCGCCACTGTTAGACCACTGATTTTAGCATCATTCCTGATTTATACTAATTAAAATACTTAGGCCTGGGGAAGTTCCATATGGAGAAAGCCAACATATGTGTGAAGAGATTCATACGTGAGGATATCAGCTCCTCCAAGAAAAGTCAAAGTGATTATTCAGAGCAGGCCATCATCAATTCAGTCTGAGTCAGAGACAGCAGCAGGATAGGTTCAACATGCAAAACGCAGGGCAAGCACTTACCATGGAAATTGCCTTTGCTCAATTCCAATAATTTAATCTCTTCCTGGCTCAAATGGCTCATCCTTCCAGGAACAGCTTGGAGACAGTCAAGCGGGAGGCTGGACTGCATGATATCCCGTCGAAGGGTGGAGATGGACGTGGCCGGGCCAACCACTGCCTGCTCTGCGGGTCCTGGGAACCAGTGGCAGCTCCTGCCCAGGGCCCCAGTGCAAAGAGGATGACAGAGATGCTATAGGCAGGACTACAGGACATAGGAGCTGAAGCCCAGCACATCACTTCTGGTCTGGAAGTCTCTGCAGCAGAGCCCAAGTCCCTCAGAAAGAAGACATACCATTTTAAAAAGGCACAGGGGAAAAGAGAAAACAGTGCAATTATAGGTCCCAGGAGTCGGTCTCATATCACAGACTGCTGCCTTCAGCTGCTGGTCCGGTGAGACATCTGAGACCACATCACTGTCTGTAATGCTGCTCAGCTGTGATTTGAATAAAGCATTCGATGGAAACAAAGCTGTGGTTTTTCTCTAGAAAGAGATTAGAAATGATGGCCTGAAGGAAGATGCTGAACACCTGGAGATGGTAGTTGAGCCTCCCCCCAATTAACTTTGTCCACAGAAAGCTGAGGACCATATCCTACCCTTCCTCTGGCTGCTGATGGGATTGTTTGGATGTCACTACATGCCTCCTAAAAACTCCCACAACATCAAGATACAGAGTATGCTGCTCACTTATTCATTTATTCCAATATGCTTTGCCAAAGAAAAATCAGCAAAGAATTAATTAACAGCAATTATTTCTAGCAACAACAGAGCAGCCTTGCTCCAGAAGCCATGAAAACGACATCATGAGACCCCTGTGGCCGAAAAGCCTTTATGAACAGGTGCAAAATAAACAATTTTATAGCAGGCTATAAAAAGAGCCCAAGCCAGGTTGGGGAATGGCAGGGGAACAGCCATTTTGATGGCTGAGTTGGAGCAGCCACCCAGGTGACTTTAGTGAAGGAGCTTTAATAAACAACCCAGAGCAGAAGCACCAACCTGAGTCAAAGACCCAGCAGGACCAGGTTATTGCTCCAACAGAGGGTTTACTATACCCGGCACTCTGTGCTATTAGTGCTGCTAAAGTGATTTACTGTCTAAGTCAGTCCAACCGATTAGAGCTGTGATCTAAAGTACTAGCCAGCTCCGGTTTCAGTGATGAACATCACCCCCCTCGCCCATTACTTGCTAAAATAAGCTGAAATAAAGCCATCAATCCAGACATCTATCTGCTCAAATGAATCCTTCTAGCTGGCACCACCACACCTGCAAGTCTCCTGCCGTGCACGCTGAAAGGATGGAGGTAGATGTTCCAGACACAGTCTCATTTTTCACCCACCTGGTTCTTTTTCAGCAGCCGGTGAACTCAGCATTTCTGTCCCTTTGACCAGACCTCGCACATCTCCTGTCACCAAAGCCCTGCAGTGACCTGGTTCCTGTTACATCTCTGTGCCGCACATGCTGAGCATCTCCCCACGCGAGGAGGCCAGGACACATCTCCTGCCAGAGATGTTCACCTCCGTGCTACCTCCTAGCAGGTGACAGTGGACAGTCCCTGTTTTCCAGCAGACTCTGCAGCACAGTCTGGGGAGGGGGGAACTAAACCAAATCCCACACTGTGCTCACCTGTACCATTCACACCGATGTCTGTGCACACAGTTAACACCTGATCCATGGCATCACCTGTGCTCTCCCATACAGATATTGGTCTGGGATTGGGCTGCATAGACCCAGTACACATATACCTTTAGATCAGACAAAAATTTGAATACATAGAGAAAGAGGGACAGACTTACGCTGCCTTAGCAACCGCTCTGAGCACGCACACGCACGCCGGAGATGTGCCAAACAACAAGTGCACCCCAGCATGTGTGCTCTGTAAGGGCTGGGTCACAGCGACGGGTGGTGAGGATGAGGGGTTAAAGACAGCCTGCTAAACCCACGGGTTGAAGTCAGCACAGTATAACTCCCACTTCCACACTAAAGAGCAAACGCCAAGGGAGGCAACCCCACCAATGAAAGCAACCACTCTCATTACACCCCTGGGATTTCCTATTTGGTATTTGTTCGTGGGGATGTGAAGGCTCATTTATCAGTGGGGGGGTTTGCTGCTGCTTGGTTCAGCATCCTGAGTTACCAGCAATTTTTTCAGCACTGATCTGATCCACAGCTTCTGTGCAATTCTCGGCACAGTGGCAGCCGGAAATTTTTTCCCATTTGGGTCTGCCCGCCTAAAAACTGTCTTCCTCAGTGTGGTGAAATCTTTTTGACCATCCAGCAAGCCATGCTACCATAGGGCTGTCAGAGCAACCCAGAGGGAAAAGCCTTCTGTAGATTGGCAGCAGATCGCTCCTCTAAGCAGGCTGCGGCACACAGCATCACATCAAATCCTCAGGGCAGTCCTGGTGTCCCAGATTCTGTAGTGCTACCGTTCTCCTGCCTTGTCCACTGGGCCTGACTCCCTTTGCAGAGCACCTCCTCCCATGCGACTGCCTTCCCACACGCTATCCTTGATTAGCAGCTTTGCAAGCAAGATCAGAACCAGGTGTGTGAGCAGGTTCTTGCTGAGCAGGGCTTGCTAGCAATGAGGAAACCAGAACTCCTCCAGAAATCAGAGCTGTCAACTCCTAGGAGGTTACTAAAATAGTCAAAGGACTCAGTTGCCCAAAGGGGCTGGAGAAGCACCCCCCCACTGCCTGCTTTTTAAAATCATCAAGGTGAAGTTAAAAGCCTGGGTCATTCTGGGTAGTCTCCTTGATTTCTTCACCCCCCTGCTCTCTTTTTAAAAGGCAACTTTCCACCACTGCTCCTATCAAGAGTTGCCATAATTCATAAGGACCTAACAGAAAAGCATCTACAATGCCGGGTGGTTTAAGGTATTGCTCATTACCAGGTGGTGGGACACACAGCCCGATGGGCCACAACATCCCTCCCACATCAGTGGGAACCCACCTTACTCTGCGTGGGAGCTGGGAAAGACTGCTTGTGCAGCCAGCCACACGTCCTGCCAGAGGTGAGGAAGCATGGGACACTAAGGGCTGGATTCACACCACCAGATTTCATGTACCTGAACTGTTTTACACTCACAGAGATAACTGTGGCCTTTGTTGGGCTATATGGTGATTGCTAGGCTCATCTGGGGTGTTTTTCATCCAG
>NW_009627236.1:0-6168 GCF_000690535.1 Cariama cristata | reverse complement strand
GGAATTAGCAAGCATAAGGCTGATGCACCTGCTAATGCAAGTCCAAAGATCTCCTGGAATAATGGGAATAAACAATCCAGTGGTGAAACAGTCTGTGCAGCGCTAGAGAGAGAGCACAAGCATCAGAACCTCCAGGAAGAGCCATAAAAACCTTCCCCTGTATCATCATCAGTCCCAGGAAACAAAAAAAAAAATAAAAATAATGCATCAAGGTCTATCAAGTTCTCTGCACACACGCATTGGACTTCTAGGTGACTTTCTATGAAGCTCCTATTTTGAGCAGTGATCAATTATGCATTTCAAGCCATATGGCACCTTCATTCCAGAAGGAAGGCATTTTGTCTTGAAATCTGTAAGCTAGAAAATCTGCTGCATCCTGACGGAAATGCAGTATTCACAGAAGCAGAATCATTAAGAGAAAAAATGAGAACCAGGATGAGATTAATCAGACATCCAATTTCCATTTAAATACCCTGGAAGGGCAAATGGACCCTTTCACATGCCTTTCCAAACAGCCTTTTTTTTTTATTAATCTGAGTTAGAGCTTTGATTTTTGTAGGAAACCCAATAAAGTATGCAACATTCCAAATTTAGCAGAAGGATCTCTTCCAGAAGGGATCTCCTCCAGGCAGAAAAGTAGCTAAAGTCCTCTGGGGTCACTGGATATGCTACCAGAAATGACCGCCCTCTTGCATACTACCAGAAGCATCATTCCCTTCCCAGGAATCATGGATGAGAAATGTAGAAACATACTGCTCTCCAGTGGAACCAGAACACCCAAGCCACTTTTCAGAGCCTACGGCAACAAGTGACGCTACAGACACTTTTTTGCACAGGGTGCAGGCTGCTCCTTCCCTTGTAGCCTCATATACCCCAGGTTTAGTTCCAGCAGCTTACTGGAAACAGCATTGCCTCCCAGTGCTCTCCAGGCCTGCTTGGAGTGAGGTAACAACGGGGTGAAATTCAAGTGATGCTCTGATCTAGTTCTCTCCCTCTGTTAGCACTGGTTAAGCCAAACCTACAAAACTGGCAGTAAGTGGAAGTTATTTTGATTGCTGCCACAAAGGGCAATTAATCACCAGCAAAGGCCAGCAACTCTGTGGTCTCCAAAGGAAACCAAGTGGGTGACTACTTGAGTGTAACACCCAGCCACAAGGACTTCCGTGGCCTTGAAGCAGGCAGGACAATCTGGAGAGAATGCTTTGGAAAAGGACCAAGCGTGAAGGTCAACTGGCTGCACCCATTGCCTGCCTGTAAGTGTGCACAACCCCAAACGTTCACTTTACGGGTGCTGACAGATGCAACCCTTCTGCTACGCCAGGTATCCCACTTCCAGGTGGCAGATGCAGCAACAATCCTTCCTTAACATAGAGGCACAGGCTCATTGTGCTCCTACAAAGGACTTTGGACCATGGCCCACTTCCAGCACAAGCACTGGAGGCTCTTTGTATAGGCTTTTCTAGGAAAGAACATCCAGAGCTTTGGAAATGTTTATTAAATGCTTTCTTCCTTGTTCTGCAGGTCATTGCAGTTGTTTGGAGGGATACGCCCAGAGCTCAAGGTCTCCCAGAAAGACATCAGGACAGTTGGCTTGCAGCAATGTTCTCTCTGTAAACAACTGCAGTGATCAAGGTTAAGCTTTTTGTGGTTGAATGGATTCTAATCTGAGCAAAGAAAGGGGGAATGTGTGGGCAAGGCTTTCCTAAGTGCATACGTGCAAAGCTCTGCTGACCCGGAGCCATCCAGGGACTCCCTGGGACAGGATCCCAAGCAGCAGCCTGCCTAGAGTTACAGTGTGAATGAGGCTTTGCTGAAGAAAAGCTACAGGAAAGACAATTACAACCCCCTCACTTATCAATTTCTATTATTGTGTTAACAGCTTACATAGATATTCACTCCAACAGTCAACACCTCCTCCTGCTTCGGGCTATCCCTTCCACACCTGTACGGTTACATCCAGGCTGGCAGTCTGTACATCAATCCCAGCCGAACCCTGCTTCGCAACCCAGGGTCTGTCAGGAAGCAGGGCTTCACGGCAGCGCTGGTGCAGGCAGCACGCAGGCAGGCATCTCGCATGAAGATTAATGCACTTACGTGGGACTTACCTCGCTCCCAGTGCCATACGCAGCAGAGCAGCTCATCAACTCCAAACAGCTCCATAAAGAAATCGGTATCCCTGACAAACGGCCTCCCCCACAGCACACACACTTCAGCTCAGCATTTCCAGAATTACATTTTCCTCAAGTTGGTGTCAGGCTTCTGCAGATTCCTCCTTGGTACGGGAACAGGAAAGGTAGCTACAAACTTACGGCTTTCCTTTGGCTTATACATTGCTGTCATTTTAAAGGAGCATATACTAGGATCCCACAAGCAAGGCTAAAATCAAGAGGTTTATATGGACAGTCTTTAATTAATGATCTATATGTTGGCGGGAATATACTGAGGAGCATTCTAGGACTTCTCCCAGGTGACTCCGGTGTTGCAGGGACTTGTCCCATAGAGCAAGTTGGGAAAATTGTTTGTCTCCAGGCTCAGCGTTGATTAATGTCTTGGTTTTCCACCGCTTCCCAGTTGCATTACATCTCAACCAAGATCAACTGATGGCCCTCACCAGCTTTGAGCGCACCTTACAGCTCTACTAAACACACTCTACTCCAGCTAACGCCTTACAGCCAGGAAATACATGTCTCTGCCAATTCCCTCTTTTCAACTGTCCACTCACAGCCCTTTTCTTGCCCTGGCATGAAGGGGACAGTGCTGTGAAGCTGCCTCACAGTACTGGGAGTCAGGGTGAAACGTACCCATGGATCTGGACAGGATGAGGTTATCGCCTTCAGGCTGGTAAAAGTTGCAAATCTCTCACCCCAGCGTTCCCCATCAGGATGGCAATTACTATTTCTGCAGTTATTTTGTGAAGGATGAAGCATGCTCTGGCTGTTTTGGTGGCACATCAGCACAGTGAAGTCTGTGCAACGCAGGGTCCTGCTGGCTACGTGGCTAGAGCACTACAGCAGGACTCCATGCCTACAGGTAGCACAGAGCACTGTGCACTTCAGTATGCCACAAAGTTTTTTGAAACTGCTTCTTCCACCACCCCCCATCCCTCCTGTAGCAGGTCCAAAATTTGGGCCTTGGTCACTATTAACAGAGTCCCCAGTGGCCCCTCCTTCAGTGCATAATCTGAGACAGTTCATTTAAACGGCAACTATCACTCCAGCTCAACAGTCAAAATTCAATCACGCAGGACTTCAAAAACTTCACCTCTTTTGCTCCACAATAATCTGAAGGAGAAAGGTGGTATCAACTGTCTCAGGAGAAAACATGCATCTAACTCATGAAGTAAACTGTTTGGCCAAACGAGGGTGCAGAGTAACATCCCAAAGATGAAACTGCCACTGATAACAGCCTGGATTACTCCACCGCCACTGGTGGGTCCTTTCATACCTACCAGGGATTCACTTCACCTTATAATATTCAGGGAGCACAGAAGCATGAAATTTGATTTCTTTCTTCTGAAGATGCTGGAGATTATTTTAATAATTCTTACTTGGTATCACTGAAAGAAAGCTCTTGTCCAATGGTTTAATATAGAGTCTTTTAATATCTGTTTCAGCAATAAAATCTCTGCTTTCTCTTCTATAAATGTACTAATCTCACCAAAGGATACAATTTAAACAGTAGAATGAAGTAGAATAAAAATATGCAGCAGCAAGTGAACATTCTTTTCAAACAGGGACCCGCTCTGAACTATCTACAGTCTGTTCAATCAGATTAGACCAGAGCAGAAAAATGTTCTTTTACCCTTTCCTGGATCTGTGTGAACAGACGCACAGTGCAGAGAAGCAGAAGCAAAAGGAATAATAGCACACAGCAGGAAAGGTGATATGTATCAAACAGAGGACGCCAAATAAAAGGAGAAAGTGTAGGAGAACTGCTTTGGCAAACAGTGCGTGTATTGCTACCTGCAAGCCCTGACCCTAAAGCTTGCAGTTTGAGAGCCAGATACACTGAGAAATGATTTACTGGGTTTAAAAAAGAAAGAAAAAAAAAAAGCAGCAGCAGGGGAGACAGGGCAGGAAATACAGTGGAAAACAGAAAAATACATCCAGAAGATATACAAATTCATTGTCTGCTTAAAAGAAATTTCTAAGGGGCTAATAGGCCAAATTATTTTGGCTTTAACTCAGTATTAAGAAAGACTCATTTGCATCAGTACATGCGAGAGAAACACCACTGGCTTTGCTAATTCATGGTAAGTTATAAAAACACCTGTCAGGGATCTTAAAGATAGACTCAGACCTGATTGTACATCTATACGGCCTGCTGCATTACCTTCTCAATGTACGGGCTGTGGCTGCATGTTTTGGAATGAAATACTGTATTTCTTAGCTAACTTTCCATCTACCTTGTTTTTTAATAACACATTTGTTTTCAAAAGAATAAAATTGTCCAGTCATGTTTATATATACGGCCCACAGTTACTGAGAACACAAATAAATGCCATTCCTGTCTCCATACCAATTTCACCATAAAGATACTAAAAAAAACCATACAGCAGCTCTACTTGGAGAGCTGAATATATCCATAATGAAAGATTCCCAGTTAAATAATGAAATAAAGTTAGGTGAACACGGTTGGCATATTAAATAAAAGCAGAATCACTACCTGACTGGTGTCTGGAACTAGAAATATTCTCCCAACAATGAAGGTTAAAAGACTGAAAAAAACCCACCCCAGTACCCAAGTGTTTTCTGTAGCAGGGTGAGAAGCAGATCACCCCAAAGATGGGAATTAATACCAGAATTTAATAAAAAGCAATTTGCAAGTACCACGATAGCTTTATTTCCACCTGACAAGTAAATGCTGTAAGCATATTAGTAGTGCCCACGTAAGATTAGTGTATAGTTCAAGATCTACACAATAAAGGTGGTTTTTTTTGTCAAGACTTCACTATCCTTACAGAGACATGGAAAGCACTTTAGGCAATAATTGTTTTCTCCCAGGCAAAATGTTCTTATGCATCTTTAAGAGTAGGCTATAGAAATTAAAAGAAAGTTAAGAAATACTTGAGGAAAGTAGACAAAGGCAGTATTTTTGCTCATTTTAAAAAAATAATCTTATTTTAGGAAAATTAAACTTTGAAAAAAGGTTCCTTCAGGAAACACTTCCTATTGCAATATGAACAAACGTACAATATGTACTACGTAAGAGTTATGCTTTCCATACATGAGGAGTGAAGTTGTCTTTCTTCATTACAACTTTTCAGGTTTTGCTTCGGATGTCTTGTCTATCAGATCTTTAAATCCCAATTTTTCCAGCGGTTCATTAGCCATAAGTTGCCTAAGTTAAAAAACGATAAAACAACAAAACCATTATGTGGAACACACTCTATAATGAAGAGAACAGCAGCTTTTTCTACTTCATTTAATATTATTTACTCTAAAGAAATCCAGGATGTCCATATGGAGTGTCTGTTGCTTGGCAAAGCCTCAGAAACTTCAGTTACAGGAAAGCAACATTCAGGGATATTTTTCCTTGACAGTAGTTTTCCAATTAAATGTGCTGTCTCCTGATATTAGATATTGAATAAGAGTTTCCTCAGAAACAGTAAGAGCTTCCTAAAATTCTACCTGTCCCATTTACCAGATTTTTAAGCGAATGCAGTTTACAGCAACATTCGTGGTGCCATTATACTTTGCTGTAGTGATTTTCAAACTGTTTTTCATTTGCAGCCTTCCTCAGCACCAGTCCATTCAGCATATGCAAGTGTCCTTGTACTGAAGCACACTTAATAACACACCACGCATTTCCCAGTGAGGTCCCTGACTCACCACAGAACAGAAAGCATTGCAAAGCAATGTGAGACCGGAAACATCCCCGGAAAACCAACCACCAACACTTTTTTCACTTGAACTTAGGAACAAGTTAATCTTTTAACTTGTAACCATAACCAGAAAAAAAAAAAAATATCTAAAATCTTCACATTGAGAAAGATGCTTATGCAGAGTGGAAGCTGGCCAAGTCTCACAGCTGTCCCACCCTTCAGGCTGGGTATCTACACCACATCAAAAACGTAAGCCAAGCCAACTGCTGAAGCTGACACAGACACAAGCTTCCTGCATGAACGCCTCCACTGCGAGTTCCCTTCCCCTCCCCGCAATGGGAGCC
>NW_009627235.1:28236-31307 GCF_000690535.1 Cariama cristata | reverse complement strand
GGGGGGAGGAAGTAAAAGGTGTGCCCTAAGGACAAGAGTTAAAAAAAGCATCACTGAGAGGCGTTATTGCTCTTCAAGGCACCACAATATCCTAAGTTCATGCCCTCACACCAGCCTAAGGAAAACAGGCTGGGGTAGGGAACCATATCCTTTGACAAAAACACCACGAAAATTCCACTGATGATGGTTTAGCCTGCAGCAGTGTTCATCTACTACTTTGGCATTTTGACAATTTTTGTTCTGATGTATCAAGGAGAAGTTAAATCAACATAATCTATTCTACTGGAGGATAAGCAAGCTTAATAATCTGCTTCCCTGAACTGAAAAGGTTTATGTCTTTTGAGAAGTTAACACTGGTCCCTACATGTTCTATGGCAACCCTGGAGGAGGAACTCTTGCATAGCAATGCTAGTGCTTCTCTCCTCCCACGCCACTTTTTATTGTGTTTTTATTTAGATGACAGTAGGTTTGTCCTGAAAGCTGACCATTGCTTTTCAGAGTCTGAAGTCCACCTCACCATGTTTTAGGTGACACAAAGCTTCTAACTGGCATCCCTGGACTTCCTTGGTCTTTTTGAGAAGGAGTGATGTGATTGTGTCAAAGATCAGTGTGATGTACGAGTTATAACTAAGGTAAAACATACAGGCAGTTTGCTGCAAGTGGGCTACAAAGAGGCAAACTCCAGAGCTCACTGATTACAAATCTGTCTATAATCCTAGGCAGTGTTAAGAAGTACAAAGAGGAAATATTTTTATGTATGAATTAATGAATATATACACGCACTCCAACATATAAAATAAAAAAGGAGTTCAAAGAATAAGAAAGACACAATTATCTTGTTTGTAATCAAAAGGCAAACTAGATTAACGGATATTCATTCTGTTCTGCTACCAAGGGCAGAACAGAGGACACTGCAAGATACTGGTAGTGGCTCTTCCATTCAGTATCCTCAGAAATCAGATGAGTCTCTTACCACTTACATTTCAAGGAGGTTTAGGCAAAGACATTCAAAAGTGTTTCAAGCACAGATTCATAGCTGTTTATGGATTGAAAGAATTTTTGGATGCTGTTTCAGGTTTTTTTTGCTTCATCCTTCCTGCTTGAATAAGTTCAGAATGTAGAAAAAGCCTTTACTAATTTTATAAAAAAATCTAGGTGCCTCCTATTCACAGGCCCACTTTCATTTTGCTCTACATAGATTTCATAACAAAGCAATCTGAATAGACTGACTTTCAACTTTCAAGCACTTTCAGCCTAACAATGAAACCTGGGAACACGTGTCTTGAAACTTGCTCTCAAAACAGCTGCAACCACTACTTTTTTCTCTCCATTACACCCTTCCTGGCACTGCTTTCTGCTCTAAATCAGAAAAAACAGCCACATTTGTCAGCCCTAATCCAGTCAGAAGGCAGTAATAGCAGCATTTTAACCTACTTCTCTTCATTAAACACAGAACTTTTAACATTTATGAGACCCCAATTAACTTACTAAGTTTGTTTTAACACTTACTTTCACAAACAAATCGGAACAATTTCTTGAACTATACAAAAAGTGTAATTAGGTCACTTCTGATTCACCTGAAACCTTGTGTTGCGTGGCTTGTCTTATGGCAACATGTATTAGTCAAACAATACCAGTCCAATCCTTCCATTATCACTTTTAGCTAAGCTCTACTTCCCTAATAAGAGATCATGTTTTCTTTATTCACATAAGTGAATCTGAAAGATAAAAAACTTCTTAACACATGTATTTTAGCTTACTGGTTAGTGAGATTAAAATTTGCTTAAAACAGACAGGCCACACTATCACTTGTATATAAGAATTAATAAAATACTAGAAAAAAAAAAAAATACCTTCACAGTTCCTGACATGGCCCTTAGGAAACATTGCCCAGTTGCAAGAACGTTTCAGTACTCCACCTCACTACACAGAAAAACATAGAACTTTAAATCAAACACTTCTGATGTCTTAAATTAACATTAAATGGTAAGTGTTTGCAGATTACATCTGGTTTCAGCCTGTATTGGCTGGTAAAAGCAAGCAGAAGAAATTCTGGACTAACACAGGACGAAGGTCTTCCTAGCTCTGCCACTGCAGCATCACCACTGAGAGGCCGCTGTTGGTAGGCTGTTTTACTTCTTTGTACACCCTTCTGTGTGAAACGTAACTGAGCCTTTCACCTTCACAAAATACTTTCAGAGCTAAAAAGTGATGTCCGAGTGGTAAAGTGTTTAGGAATTAGTGCAGCTTAACCATGCTAAACAAAATAAAAACAATTATTGGTAATTACTATCTTGTTACTAACAGATGAATATCAAGGTTGTGAAGGACTCCATGTTAAGTTTAAACTGTATTTAAAGAAAACTTCCTAATTAAAATAGTTGCCTATTGTATAATGATTTCTTTTGGATAGGTAGGTTGTTTTGGTTTAGTTTTTTTTTTCCTCTAGTGGTTTCACAGTCACTCAAAGTAAAGACAATTCTCTTTTGTTCAGAAATATGAAGCATGCTATTTAAAAACACTTGATTCAGCAAGTTCTATCAAGGATAAACTATCCTGATCTTTCTCATTATTTTTAGCCACTTGTACTACTCATGCTATATTTTAAGCATGTGTTGAAGCTCATACTTTTTTAATATCTTTATTAACTAGAAACATTAAGCCATACTAGGGTCTGGACATGCATATTCCAAGAGCAATGACTGCAACTACTTAAGGGAAAAAATAGTGATTTTAAGGATGTTATGCTTTTCTAAAAACTGGCAAACTTAACAATGGTGAAGATTATTTGCTATCTCAATGACTTCCTCCATTTATAACATCTTCTACATTCCCTAAAACTTACTCTGTCTTGACTGAAACTTTTTAGCTATAGAATCAAACATGATAAATATGGCGTAGATTTATAAATACACTAGTATACACACATGAGTCAGTGAAGCTCTATGATATTTAAAACACCTGGGACAGCAATAGTCAAGATTATATGCAATACATATCCACAGGACTATACCCTCACAGTCATATCTTTATTACAAGATTGTCCTATGCATAATTTTGATGAAGGGAAG
>NW_009627235.1:16700-28224 GCF_000690535.1 Cariama cristata | reverse complement strand
TATTTCTGTCATTCTACTCATTGGGGTACAGTACAGAACATCACATATACCTAACTTCCTCGATTCCAAAAGAAATTAAAGCAATTGAAAGTACTTTAAAACACAGTCTTCTCTAGGCTACAGTAGAAAGAAAGAAATTAGTCTCTGCTCAATCTTGAGTGGCATTTTCATGCTTTCTTGTTTGAGGTTTTTAATTTTTTTTTAATCAGCTCTGCTGTCATAAGTAAGACCTGGGAAAATTTCTAAAAAAATATTAAATTATTGGTAGAGATACAGTGTATACAAAATCTATATTAATATGCACTAAGAAAAACAGTGCCAGTTACAAGTTGTGCAGATGCAACAAAAAGCAGTTGTTGGTTTACCTTGTTTCTTCACCATATGGTCACAAGAAAGAAGGCAACAGTAAGACACAGCTGATGCATTTTTTTCAGCTTGCCAGGTATGCCTCCCACCCTTTGTAGCCTAATCATACATACGTCCTTCCTCCTGATCTGCACATAAATTTAATTTCCTGTTTAGTTCCCATACTCTAGTTTCCAGCACTACACTCCCTATATGTGAATTTTCTGAACAGTAATGCGTGAAACAATTGACATTAGTTGCACTTCTCACCAAGAAATACTTAAGAGTTTGTGAAATAAGAGCTTAAGCAATTTTGACCTTAGCTAGCTAGCTTAGTTAGCTTGGACACCCCCTCACAGGGAAGTCACTTTCAGTTTCTGAACTCCTACTAAAACCCCATACTCAACTTGCTTCTAACTTTGAGAAAAACTCCATGCTGGAATAAAGTCATAACCAAGAAACTAGACCTGTGTTGGTTTGAGCAAAGTTGACATGAGTTGCACAAGGGCACAAGGTGAGTGGTATATTATTAAGTACATAGATAGAAGTCAAGTACATGATCACCTGCGAGGAGATCTGCCTCCCTCTATGTTAACCTAGACTGGATGCACACTGACTCAGCTCGTATTTGACCTTCTTCAAAGGCAACCTTTATGGTCTAAAACCTGCTCCAAGCTACTGGCTGTCACATTAAACCAAATTTAAACAAAAAGCTTCCTATTCAGGGCTTTGAGATTATTTGGTAGATTAACACACAAAAGTCAGTCATCAGTACTGCACACAGATGCAAGCACACTCAAGGTAACAGATGGCACGCACAGAAGCTACCCCACTCCCCGGTTGTAGCCTACCGTGCCTTTATCCTGAAGGCACATCATCAGAGTGCAGACGTCACCTGTTGCTTGATGGTTCACCAGCACCATGGCTTCATCTTCTGATACTGCTTTAACATCATCACCCCATTCCACTACTATTAAAAAAACCAAACAAAAATGTAAATTTTACAGTGACCACATGGAAATTTTACTATCAACAACACAAAAACCCAAAGACCCCACACCCAGACAATTATAATAAACCCACATGCTACATGTCAATTTAAATTGGCACATAGCATAAGATAGGAATATTAGCAAGACCATTTTTCCAAGCAGAGGGTATCCAGCTTAGTTTTAAATTCATGCGCAGAATAAGAACCAAACAAAAATATTTTAACAGAACATATGCACAGAAATTGAGCTTTTTGTGTCATTACACCATTCTATATTTAGGGTCTCAAAATTACATAAGCTTTTGACCCAGCTTTCAAATTCAACTATCTCACCTCATTAGCTTAAAAAAAAATAAATCATGTTGTCAAAAATGGTTTGTTGTTGCTTTTTTTTAAACTTAGCAAGTTTGTTTCATTTCTACTCTTACTATTATTAAACTACTCAGTAAAAGCAAAACAAAAGAAATCTGTAGTTGGATCATTGGGTTTAAGATGCTACATTAAACAAACTCAGTACTTCAAATCCAAACGAGTCAGCTATAGGCAAGAAAGTGGGTTCAGAAAATGCTGCTCAGATGACAGAGACTATTAGTCACTATTTCATAGACCAGATACTCCATCGGCAAGAATGATGTCGGAAGAAAGCTACAGCTGTTGATCATCCAACACTTACATTGAGTAGCAAAAATATGCTGAGGTAAGCAAAAGGAGTTAAAATTGCCAGTTCCATCATCACAAAGTGAGTAAATAGAGAAAGAGAAGACTGTCTCCCAAAGAAGAACACAGGACGGAAAACTAGAAAAAGTCTGTTGTAAATTAAAGACAAGAATACATCTATGCTGTTATTGGGGCAGAGAAGCAAGTACTCTGGCCCTCTTCAACAAAAGGGATGGTTACTGCAATACAGGGTAAAGGGAAAGGATGGGCAGGCAGAGTAGCTCTATGAAGTTCAAAAGGAAAAGTAAGATGCACTGCCCGCGCATAGGATATGATTACTTTTCTGTTTGCTCAGTATCTTAAGAGGTTCTTACTGGTTATTATTTTCATTTCTGATATCAAAGGAAATACTTTACCTCCACTATTGAATTTTTAGTACTGTTATTAACAGGTCTCCAGGCAGCAAACAAGTCTCATCACATGACAATTAATTACTTTACTACTATCTGTCGTTTAAGCAGTGGTTTAACTGATGTAAAAGCAATAGGCTACACATGAAGACAAGCAGTAATCCATGCACAGCTTCCCTGTTCTTGCAGAAATCCAATTAGCATCACACCTTTGAAAACTGCCACTTCTATCACTTTCTAACAGCTCCTAGATTAGTACTGAACTGAGACTTGAACACAAAGTAAAAGAATAAAATTCTGTATTTGGTCACAAGTAGATAGAATCAGACTAGAGATATGAAGGTAGGGAGGACTATTCATTCCATAATGTTCAATCTCCTTTCCTTTCCCTGGGGAAGCTAAGCACTTTCTTATTTTTCTCAACATGAACTTGGAAGATCCCTCCTCCCCGATTATGTGCAAATTCCTTCTGATGTCCTCTCTATCTCCATGGAAGTTGGAAAATGGCTGGATGTGGCAGTCATAGTTGACCGTGCACCTTCCTTATCAAGTATTTCACGTATCTACCTAAGGCAGTACCCCAGAGGGCAAGAAACTAAGATGAAACGAGAATTGTTTTAAAGGGAAATGAATCAACCGCATACTGATTTTGAAATTATTACTTCAGTGTCTTTACTAAGCAGCCAATATACAATAGTCCTACTGAACCATGGTTTTCCAAAAATAATAAAAACCAAGTAGTAAATACATCAAGCATCTGCAAAATATGTAGCTAATTATTTCCAAATAAAATAATTTTATTTCTAGATCACTCAGAGAAAAAAAATGGATTACTTTATTACAGATAGTTCCCTGGAACACATCAATTTATACTACTAATCATTTCTACTGTACAGCAGTTTAAAAAGAAACTACTTTTAATCTTAAAAAACAATTCACAGATCTAACTTTCTGAAGGATTAAAATAATGTTAACGACTGAAAAAATGTAAGCCATGAGAAGCAACATGCAATTGAAAACAACTAAAGAGAAGAACTTACAAAGATTAATTTGCTATAAAAAATGTAATGTTTAGCATACTAGGTGAAGACTAATGTCTGACTTTGACCAGGGCCTATCTGAAAGTTTCAAAGAAAAACACAGAAAAAAAGCTTCTGCTGTTACCTTGAGTATTTTACCTACTCTTGTTAAATACAAGAGGGTAAAAAACATACCACCAGTTTACAATGCACTAACAGGTTTCAGCTGAGAAGTAGCAAACCAGTGGGGTCTCTTATCCCACTCCAAATGCAAAGTTAAAAAAAAAAGTTTGACTTAGTTCTTGATTTACTCAATTCATTTTATCTATCAAGTGCCCAGACTAATAGCTCAACTTCTGCGGCTCAGCTGACAGGTAGTAAGTTATTCAATCACAATGATTCAGCTGGACATCCTCTAGTGTCTTTTCCCTCTGTCATTTCTTCTCAGGCAATCAGGCTGTCTCTCGTGCTTAATAACGCTTTATGGTCAATTAATTGACCTGATTATCAAGGAGAAGAGAATTAGTTTGTGCAACTCCTTCACAGAGCATTTCTGGATCGGAAACAGAACAGCAAACCACAAAAGTGGGCAGAAAAACCACTGCCATTACCACAATTTGTTAAATAAGAAAAAAACCTCTCAAATATCTAGAATTTTAAGCTCATAGTGTCTCTTTAACCTAGTAGGGGGAATAAATGCTTGTCTTCAATTTTCTCACCACACTGAAATTTTCAAAAGGAGCGCCTTTTGCTTTAAGAAATACTTGTGCTATTACATTCCTCCACCGCAGTTGGAAACCTTCAAATCAAAACCTCAGCTGCATGGCAGCAGAACCAGGAACACCGCTTTGCTCCACTGTAACAAGACAAAAAACAGTTCAAAGACAAGTATTTGTCACTCAGGGGCCAGAAAACCAGCAAACATTCCTCCACAGCTTCCTTCTATTGCCAGGGCACATTTTATAAGGATACCAGTTCTGTGTCTGCAGCCTTGCAATAGTTAGATTCCTCCAAATGCAGTTTAACATAGTGAAATAACATAAAGGAAGAAAAAAGCAGAAAATCAGTTTAACATGGTAATTTGAAATCACGGTGAACTCGGTACCAAGAAAATGTGGTAATCCTAATTAGTAATGACATCTTTTACCCACAAGATTGAGACAGAAATGGCTTAGCTGTAAGAGAAACTTAATTTGTGATTTAGAGTTGTAAGCAAAGGCTTCTCCAGGAAAGGATGAAGACAAGTTTACTTGCAATTGCACACGCCATAAGACAGAAAGATTTATCCTTGTCTCATAACAAGTCCAACACGTACACAAGTCTCTAAAATATCAGGAAAATATTTCATATAATGAGCTGCAAACTGAGCTTTGTACAAGCTAATCCTTACAGAGCTTAAAGAAGAAAATAAAGGCAATAAAAGAGGTGGGGTTTTTTTCCATGTTTTTACCAAACTATTACACAACTAAATGTAGCTATTGAGAGTCCTCAAAACACTTGGCGGCTTTATAATCATGCCCTTAACATAACTGTGTGCATGTAAGCGATGCTATGAATAAATATTCAAGTACTTTAATTACAGTATGTCATTAGGCTGGGCAAATGACTACTCAGCTAACTAACAATTCAGTAGATTTATTTTATACTTTTTAATATACTTGGCAGGAATGACAGTCCAGTGTTCTGCACAGCTGCCTAGCAATTAATATGAACTACTTCATTTTGCATACTGCATTTTAAAACTTCAAAAATGTTCTGAAATTTTTGACTGTCTCTTCTTCGTTATAGTTAATAGTTTCACTACAGCGTGTGCCATCAGAATCAGCATAAATTTTATGGGTATCTTAACGACTTAAGTTCTAATGAATACCTGGCATTATTATTTCAAAATGTACTGAGTTTTAGCTTGTTTTTTCTCCAGAATTTTCAACAGGCAGTGAAGGAACCAAATGCAATTCTCATACTAGCACTGTCCAAATCTAAAAGCCACCATATTAATCCCATAAATAAAAAACATGAAAAGACTGATGCTTTTTGGTAAGGTCAGGGAAACTCTTTAAGTATTCTAATCACAACTGTTAAAAACCCCAAACCCATAAACCAGCTAGATAATTAACCTGTATAATTGATTTGGATATCCACTTTATTTGCCATTTAGATTTGAGTTTACACACAATATTCACAACTTTCTCTAGAAACTGGAGAAGTTAAGAACTTTTACTCCAGAACTTCGCACACCTTAGTTTATTTTTCTTCTGATCACTTGTAATCATGACGCAAGACTTCAAGAAAACCTGTTCCAAGAAGCTGCAGGTTGGCAACACTTAGAATTGAACAGTATCACCTTTTGTCAATCGCTTGGAAACCTTCAGTAACAAATCAACGGTGTTACTAATGGACAGCCTCCTTTGCTCCCTCAAAAGCCACTCTGCTTTCTAAAAGAAGGAACATTATTATTAGGTATTCAATAGTGACTGTAACTCATGACAACCAGGTTTCTATGTTTTAAACATTCCTCCTCATACCCAAGCATTTGTGTCTGGCAAGCTGCAACCCTGCTTTACTGTTATTCACAAATAGCTCATCAAAGTATGTTTCAGCTAGAGTAGCTACGTACAGTTGTTAAACTCATTTGTCTCTCCTTTATAGATGGAATGCTTTGATAGCTGGCATTAAGAAATCCCAGAAGTGATGCCAGAGGTTAAATATTACTCAGCATACCTAGATCGCATTAAAAAAACCAAATGGATAAAGATGCACTAAAGGTGGTATTGTCCCCTTAGCAAAAAGGTTGGAGGCATTTGTCTCTGTGAATTAGTTGGCTACAGTGAAAAAAAGGAAAATAAAAAATGGACTAAGCAAATCAGCATATAGTTAGGTTTTTTTACATTTATTAAGCATGTATTTTAGGGTTAGAAGGTATTTAAAAAAACCTATATAAAATCAGACACATACTATTGGAAAGAGAAAGATAGCTCCTCCTATCCCACCCATTCCTTCCAAAATTCATACTGCCAAGGAAGCCTTCCTATATTGTCTCCAAGTACACATGAAACATACAGGTGATCAACAGAAGTACAATCTAGAAAAGGAGCGAAAGAACATGCATACAACACCATATCTCATTAAACACAGCTTCACTTAACATGTTATCTTTCTTTTCCTATTAAAGAATATATCCTTACTAACGAAATCATTGTCAATTTCAATGCTATTACAATGTAGACATCTTAAGGTTGTAAAAATACAGTTTCAAACAAGATTTTGATACCAAAAAAGCATCTTTTACAGCTAACTTGATTCAGACTTTTATGATGATAAGGATGTTTTTCCTAAAGCACGGCAGTTCCTTTTGGAAACAGGCCCTAGCCATGACTACTTTTGAAGACTGACTGAATTTTCCTGGAGTGCATATTCAAGACCTCATGGGTACAATTTGCTTGAGTTCCATAATTCACTGGCACAAGAGATGATGCTTGTGGCTGAAGAGAGGGCTCCTTTTACCCATATGTGACTGAGAATCAATAAAAGCGAAACCTTAGCTGACCTTCAGTGAAGCAAACTTCTTCCACTGACTTCAGTACAAGCAATATCATTTCAAGAGCTTCACCTCTTGCAATTATGCTAGGCAAGCAGTTTAAACGAGAAAACTTTTAAAGTTAATAAATTCTGTCAGGATACACAAGCTATGCTCACTACAGATATTTAAGGAGTAGTTCCAATATATCTTAACCTTACAAGAACACATCTTTCACTGGACATACCCTCCACGTTTTGCTGGAGGTCTCCACCAGCTGTTTTACGCCACTACCACCACACTGCTTGAACTGTGGAGTCACCAAAGTCCCACAGCTCGCAGTTCTGATCATCCAGAGCGGAACCTCAGTTATATATGGCGGTTACTGCTTCCAAGGAGCAGTACAAGAGACACAGTGTTTGTAGCCACACAGGCAAATGTGGACTGTGAAACCTGAAGATTGCGATCGATTGTCAGCTTTCATGACGATACTGGTAATAAACTGTAGCAGCCGAGAAGCGACTCCACTGGCTGTTTTGCTGCTTCTATTATTAGAAAAGCAACGGCAAGGCTGAAGAAAGGGATGGAGTGCTGAAATCCTTTTGAAGTACCTCGAGCTCATGAGTCAGACCACTTCCAGAAGGAGCAAGCTGTACAGCACATTCCTCCCCGGTGACAGATAAAATACAATAAGTATCAACTACCCAAAGGAACATCAATGCATTCATGAACTAATATCCTAATGTTCTAAATACCTTACATACTGCAGATATTATAATGGCCAGGAAAAAAAAAAAAAAAAAAAATCAGTTTGTTCGAAGCCTAGAAGAAGCAGCAAAACAATGGGGCAGTGTCACAATTTTTACTCACCATGAAAGAATACTTACTATATTTTTAACACACTTAGGAAATAAAACATCAGAACAACAAGTAAAGGTTATTAAGGGATACTGAAAATCAAGTAGTCAGGCTTGAAAGTTAAAAACAATCCTAAGTTTCAAAGTATGCACAAAAAAATTACCTAGTTAGAAGCACATTGTCACTAAGATCCTAAAAAGACAGAAGAATAAGAACCAATGGTAAATGTACTTCAGATCAACTGCTATCACTTCAGTTTGTATTTAAAGCTGATAGTACCATTTTGGTCATTCCTAATTACATTGTGGAAAGAAACACTGTCAATCTAGGTTCAAAAAATGTTTATTTCCAAGTTCAAATAAAGACAAATTTTACAGGAGTGTCTTTAAGATGACCATAAACCAGAAAGAGGTATATAAGCTGAAAATGAACTTTTGCCTTTTGCTGGTTAAAAGCTTCTAAACACTCTGGGGATGACCAAAAAGCTGTAACAGCATAAGTGACAGAAGTAAAGAAACATATTTCTGTAAAAGAAACACCAAAGAGACTCTGAATAGAAGGATGTCAGCTAAGTTGTTACACAGAGCACAAGAAAAGATTTGCAGCTTACGAAGACTGTGCAATTTTACGTGGCAAGAAACCATCTTTGACAATCACAGGGCCACAAGACCGCTAGTATGAAAAAAATGTCCCAAGAAATTTTGGTCCACATGTTTTATTGCGTCCTAGACAGATACTACAGATTTGAAAATTTTAAAGAGAAGAATCAAGACATACAAGGGTTTTTTTACCAGTTTGCACTTTCTGTCATTCAACCCCAAGGTCAGAGACAATGATGGAAACACCAGTCAGTCAATCCCTCAACACAAAGAGGTCCAGCACTTCCCTAAATAGATCCTTTTTGGCAGACAAAGCTGTGGTCCCTACATTTGAGTCTCTTTATCTACAAGGATAATTTTTACAAGTGAGAAAGTATTCTCACCACTCAAGCAAATTACTTTAAATACTAAATCCACACAACACTTTTTCATTTTTTTAAAATGTGGTTTCACCCATAAGGCTGACGTTTACTCTTAACAAGAAAGTAGTCCAAAATCAAATTTGCATTAGTTGATACCACAGTCTTAAAAGTCTCATTTAGTGTACTGTATATTGAAACTACAGTATTTTAATTACGGCTACAATGCAAAATACATCTTAAGTTCAAAGAAAGTTCTATCTGTAAGATAGTTTTATTAAAAACAGATTGGCTTTTCTAGAATTAAAAAGAAAAGTTGCTTTGAAAACAGGGCAATTTCAGAATATAACACCATTACAATAACTCAAGCACGTTTCTCTTTGTAAAAGGTTAAGTACCACAGGAGAGCAAAGAGGAAAGAGAAGAGGAAAGAATTTATTTTCTCTGATCAAAAAAACATACCAGTGCAGCTGGGCAACTAAAAAAATGCTACAAATACAGAGCTTGCTATTATTGTTACCCTTATCACCCTTTCAAGCAAAGAACAGTTGGCTGCAGCTTTGTATTTTTAATAACTTGAACTCAGCAGGTTACTGCAGTACTTCACCCATACTCATCTACCCCATCCCTACTGCTGAGCAACTAAGCAGGCAGGAACAGAGCTGACAAACAGGGTCTGAGAGATTAAACATTGACTGACAGGAACAACTCAATAAAAGTGCCATGGCTTCCCCCCTTTAAAAATTACAGGTATTTTTACAAAAATTCCCATCTGGATCTGAAGAAGTGGTTCCTTCCTGGGTTCAAGTCAGAAAGAGTTAGAGGCAGGCCTCCCATCTATATATAGCTGAAAAAAAAGGAGAAATAAAATGGAAGGAAAGCGGAAAAGTCATTTAGAGCACAAAAAAGGGATAAGGTAGTCTGAAATTCAGTATGTCAACACTGGGACTTGAGCTTTAACAAGGAAAGCTGTAGGAGAGAAAATCATCGCCTCCAGCAGCACAAAGTCCAGCTGGAGGCCAGTTACTAGGGGCGTACCCCAGCATCTATACTGGGACCAGTAGTGTTTTAACATCCTCATTAGCAGCCTGAACAACAGGACAGAGTACAGCCTCTGTAAGTTTGCAGCAAGTCTGCAGACAACGCACAAGCGGGAGGAGTGGTTGACATGCCATCTGGTCCTGCTGCCATCCAGAGGGATGTGGAGAGGCTGGAGAAATGAGCCAACAGGAACCTCAGGGAGTCCAATGAGGGGAACTGCCGAGTTCCACAGCTGGGGAGCTGCTTTGCAGAAGAGGTCCTGGGGTCCCAGTGGACAGGCTGACCACAAGCCAGAAATGCAGCCTCATGGCAGGGCAAACAGTATCCTGGGCTGCATTAGGAAAATCACTGCCAGCAGGTGCAGGGAGGTCGTCCTTCCCCTCTGCTCAGCACTGGGGAGGCCACACCTGGAGTACTGGGTCCAGTTCTGGGCTCCTCAGTACAATAGAAGATGCGGACTTACTGGAGCGAGTCCAACAAAGGGCCACTGAGATGATTAAGGGACCAAAGCATCTTTCATACAAGGAGAGGCTGACGGAGCTGGGACTTTTCAGCCTGGAGAAGAAAAGGCTCCAGAGGGGGAATCTTACCCATGTGTAAGTACATGATGGGGGTGCAGGGAGAGGAGTAAAGACAACCTAGCCGGACTTTCCAGCAGTATCCAGTGACAGGCTGAGAGGCAACGGGTACAAATTGAAATATAGGATATCCCACTTCAACACAAGAGAAAAAAGAAAAAATAACACCCAACAAAAACCAAACCAGTTTTACTGTAAGGGTGGTCAAACACTGGTACAGGTTGCACAGTGAAGTTATAGAGTGTCCATCCTTGGAGCTATTCAAAACCTGACTGGACATGGACCTGGGCAACCTGCTCTAACTGACCTTGCTTGGAGCAGGGGGTTCAACTGTATGATCCTCAGAGGTCCCTTCCAACCTAAAAAACTCTGTGGTTCTGTGATCTACAGCCTGACACCAGGAGGGAAAAAAACCATGTTAACAGAATTCTTTCTGAGTGGAGATCTTCAACTACAACAAAACCTACGATTTCATCCTGCGGCATCAAAAGTAACAGCCTTTACAGTCACAAAACACACGTTGCAAATACAAACTGGCAAGGTTTTCCTGTTTTACTGCTGCAGAACTGCAGCAAAGACATAAATTTGAAGGATAGTTCAAACCTTAATATGAAGAAGCAGAATATGATTCACCTGGGATCATCAGACTCGGGCAAAAAAGTGGGACGAGCAACTATCACCACAAACTTGAGGCAACAATGCATTTTATCCTGAACAAGCCATTGTGTCCACTGCCATAAAGTCTTAAGATCTTCATCTAAAGCTAGAGATCTTTGGATCTTCATTTATATCTTTATATTATGGCAAATTAAACTACTCTATTGAGACTATTTTGTCTGCATGTCAAACATGAAGTATGCAAGCAGCTACACTGAAATTGAGCTACTTTTAGTTACTCAAACAGCAAGACATTCAAATTACTACTTAACACTCAGATATAGCTACTGACACCTACATAAACATAAAACTGAAAGCTTAGAGTAGCAACAAGTAAACAAAAAACCCCCAACATGTAAAGTGGGAAGGCCTCAATTATTTCTTCTACTACCTTTATCTAAGGTATTTCTTATTTTTCCTATTTTGGGCAAGTTGCTCCAATACTTGAGAAGCAGAAGAGGGCCACTGCAACATCATGTGAGCATCTGTGCTT
>NW_009627235.1:0-16680 GCF_000690535.1 Cariama cristata | reverse complement strand
AAGCCAGCACAATCAGAGCTATCAGAAGAAAATGGAATGATGGGGCAGCAAGCACCAGTTGGACTAGAATGAATTCTTATGGAACTGTGGTCTGCTGCGCTGGAAGACCTGCTGGGCAAGTCCGGTTGGCCCAACGTTCAAAGCATAACCAGCACCAGTCACCTAAGTTACCTTCCAAATTGCTATGAATTTCTTTCTAAACCAAACAAGTTTGTTAGGCGTGTTGTCTTTAGAGCACTGCAAGCGTAGAGTTTTGTTCTTTTAAAGAACGTTAGAACATGTTAAAAACGTGCAACCTCCCACTCTTCTCCTTCTCCCTGTAAGCTTAAGAACAAAGGAGAAAGATAAATGTCCTTGTTATAATAATTTTGTAGCCATGTGCCACAGACTACAGAATCACTATTTAGGCAGGGATCAGGTGACAGCTGTTTGATTTTTAGTGGGCTTTTGATTTGTTTGGGGAAAGCAGGTTAAAGAAAATATTTTCTCTCTGAAAGCATACTCTCTGTCACAGCTAGAGTACTACATCATAACAACAACCTGAGCTGTCTTTGCAGAGTCAACTGTCTAGGTAGCAGAATCTAGCCAGGGGCAGTATCGCAAACTACAGTATTACTACTACAGTTTCCTTTTGAGTCACTGGCAATGGTATGCATTACTAATTTGATCCTGGTGCTTGTCTTTCCAGATGTGAAATTCCCTGTGATGCCAAAGAGTCATTCATAAGGTATTTCACGCCCTCAACTGTTAAGGTGGCTCAAAAAAGTACAGCTGTTCTATCATACAGTCTTAAAAAGCTAAGATACAGGACAAAAGCAGATCTTCCCAGTCAGTTTTCAGGGGAGGCAATGCCCAGAGAACATACCCAGGTTCACGGCCCTAAGTAGAGAGATATTCTTCAGATTGTGTCATCAACACCAAAACCCAGTATATCCAAAGCAACTGTGTGAAAAATCCCATCAGCGTAATAGCCTATGCAAAGCAAATTACTTGTGCAATAGCAGTCCTGTTTCCTCCAGAGAGAGGACTACCTCTTTCAAAGCAGGGAGAATGGCTGAAACCAGCTTTGCAGCCTCAGTTGTTAACTCTGAGAACCTTGATGCAAACTAGCTGGCCTGGTGGAAGCTGGCTAGAAGAAACTAATAATCAACAAGCCACCACACAGGACCACTGCACTCCCGCAGTTTCCATTCAGCTGTTTGGCCGTTTATAAAGAGCTGCACACTGCAACACCACAGGACTTTCTATTAGGAACTAAACTTTCCTCCTTAAACCACAGAAATAGAGTCCGCAGTGTGTAGTCCAGAATAATATGAATGCTGGGGAAACTGGATAAAGACTCCACTGCAAAAATAAAGCACCCACAAGACAGAATTAAGCCTTCAAATAAATAATTGGAGAAAATTTGTAATTCTATTTCAAGGAGAAAATAAGACACAATCCGATGAGTCCGACGGCTATAAAGAAATAAAGATAAGAATAATTTATTATCATAAATAGGTAAATAGGTGGATGTAACCCACAGCAGATTTTTTGCTTTTGCTTTCCAAGTGGACATATTTGAGTCCTTACTGCTTCTGGACAGCGATACGTAAGACTTTAAGGAACTTGTTACAAAAAGTTCAACTATATTCTGTGATAACTGTTGAACTGCCCAAAATGAACTCATGATAAAGACTGCACAAAATTTTCACTGTTATTTAAGAGGCAGCAAGCTCTATTACAACAAAGTTGTGCAAAAATTGCTGTTTGGCTCTTTTAAAAAAAAAAAATCAAAATCAAAAAACCAAACCCACACCAAAAACCAAAAAACCAAAGTGAGGTATTTGGAAAGCCACAGTTCTAGCCATACAGAAGATTCTGCCACTACTTAAACTATGTTTCCAAGTCAGGCCAGTTGAAAGTATGGCTTTAAAGAGAAAGTAACTGGTGGCATATAGCAATGAACCTGCCCAGGAAGAGATGGCGATTTCCTATCCTTTTAAGATTTGTACATTGCAAGCTTCCTATACCATTTCAAGGAAACTAGAGCATCTAGAAGCTTTTCAGAGGTTTTTTTTACAAAAAACACAGCTGCAGAAATAATATGACATATTCAGCAATCGTACAACAAATATCCCAAGGCCGTGGAATATCAAGTCTTTCTGCGAACAGCAGAAGAATTCAACAGAATTTAGTTATTACCTACTGCATAAAGGACTGGAGAGGCTACCTAGCAATGGAAAGACATGAGTTGGAAGTCTCATCTCCATTTTTAAATGCAAGTTTTAAGTTACTGTATATTTTAGGACCATAAACTTTTCAGAGCTCTATACAAGAGGTTCTTTCAGCTAAAAGACATGCAGAAAATTGGCACTGGATAGCACAAAGAGGAAGAGCATTTCTCATAGGAAGCTGAGAAAGCACATTACTCTAGTGCAGTTACATCGTAGCTAGGGAGGTAACTAATCAAGGGTTTTCTGTTACCCATGAAATTCTCTGAAGTGCTTTGAGGTTTATCAAATACAGGAACCAGAAAACTGTAATAGGGCTGGAAGTGAGTAAACATTACTTCTTCTTTAAACAAGATGTGGAACTTGCCTAAAATTCCAAGTGAGAGTTTGCATTCATCTCTCCCAACATACCAAGCCTAATTAAATAGCACGATGAAAAGGCCTGATCAGCCCTTGAGTATTCAATGACTTAGCTCCAGAACTGTATCACCAGGACAGGGTGCAGGCAAGCATTACAGCCAAAAGGGTACATATCAAGAAACGCTGCCAAAGTGACTACAGGTAAGAACTAACACTATGCTTTTCAGAAGATGTGCTAGGTTACAAAAAAACAACAACAAAAAAATTATACTGCTGAGCAAGGAAACCGTTTTGCCAGTGTTCAAATCCAGCTGGGCTCAGAAAAACATGATTTTGCACATATCCTTTAAATAAGTCATATTGATTCAAAAAAAATCAGATCTTCATCAATTTTTCCTCCTAACAGAAGTAGACTGCACAACTTTAATCACTGACTGAAGGTTCAAGTCAAGAAAACCAACAATAGTATTACTGGAAATCAAGATTCGTAATGTGGTAAGACCACCCCTACATCCCAGCACTGGTCATTACCTTCTGCTTATCTAAATCAAATTCAGTAACCTTGCAGTTACCTCTTCACATTCTTCAGGTCTTGCCTGAATTACTACAAAATGCTGTTGATGATGTCTCGTTATACAGGTGATGTTTTTCAGCCCAACTCATGATACAGTACAAAAAAAATCACCACATAAAAGTAGTGCCAGATGTACTTAGAAAACATTTTACGTTTAGATTATGTCTGTTAAATGGCCTATGTGGGAAAGGCAAAAGGCCAATCTGCACCTTTATTTACCATCTCCCCACAGTGACCTCAGAACTGAGGAGCTTGTCTCCACTTGAATGACATTGACCATTTAAACCTCTTCAACTCAGTCAACTCTGGACAGAAAAAACAGAGCTACTGAGTGCCCGAATAATCTTAAGAACAGAAATATATATTCAAACAGTGTATTTTAAGATTGCAGAAGTAGCATAATCTAAAATCAATATCCTCAAGCAATAAAACTGGCTACTAATCAAACAGCTGCAGCATTATTCTCTCCTCGCCCCCAAACCTCTGCACCATCTACCAGTTCCAGTGGGTTAGCGTTGCCATATACCACAAAACAGAACCAAGTCATTGAACATTTTCGAGTTGCAGTATGGAAGAGAAAACTTAGTAATGAAAGGCATGCAAAGAATCAAATATAACTGGATACAGATGCAAGGAAGTAGAAAGACAAGCCTTTTAGAAGAAGCCTTAAATGTTTGCACTGTTAGGTTTCAAGGACTTAAAACTTCTCACCCACGCTACAAACAACAGTCTTTACAACCAAGTTACTACATGAACAAGAACTGTAAAAACATTTCCCCTTGGGCTTTTTAGATGTTATGTTCTTTTTTTTTCAAATAATGGATTTCACAAACGCCGGGTAAAAACAATGTTCAGTTACCACAAATTTAATCAAAATAATTTAATCATAACACAATAAGAAGCTAATGATGCAGATTAACATAATCCCTATATTCAGTTTTATGTTTCTGTTTATGCAAGTCCCATTATTAAAACAAGAGGCTACAGTAAGTTTGAAAAGCATGTCAGAAAGTATACGACAATAATTCTAGGCAGGAACTTAAGCTACTACTTCTGCTGGTATGACGTAGTAGCTTGATTCAAGCCAACAAAGCATCTTATATTTTAATTTACCCCAGGTTATCCTATACCAGTTCAGCAACTCTTAAGAATTAAGCGTGCGGCTACATTTCAGGTTGCCAGCAAGCAGAAGTCCATCATCATAAAATCATAAGTGATGCCTTTAATGGCACTCTCAGGCCATCACAAATGAAGTAATTAGCAGGAAAAAGCAGCCTCTCTCATTAGATTATTCTAGCTGATGTACCTCAAAGCAGCAGCAGAAAGTTTACTGTTCCTAATTTTAAAAAAAGTTTAGCTCTCTGTCATCTGTTACTATTACAAAACAAATAATCCTCTTACACCTGTGAAAACTGCAAAAAATACCTTGGATTTGTGGCAGACAGTCTTACTGGGAGTTTCAGTAGTACAATTTACTGACATAAAATGGTTGGACGCGATACAAACAAATTTATTCAAACATTCTGAATGGCTGACTCCAATACCCACCCTTCATGCTCAAGCACACAGATTAACATTCAATGCACCTTTCAATGAAATACCCAGGTCCCAGTTTTGAAATATGCAGCTGCAAGGACAGTAATTGAGGCTTCTCGTCCCCTCTCTCTTCTCCCTCCTCAAATTAAAAAAAATAAATAATCTGCATCTAAGATTAAGAATTTTTTCTATACATTGGGAACAAATGGTAAAAATGACAGCAGACAAATGCTGAGGGAATAAAAAAAGAAAAAGAATGTATTTCAGAGTACTTCAATTACAAATAGTACTTCACTGCAGAGCAGTTTCTCTCCAGAGCACCAGTAAAGGGTTTGAACAATAGAGTTGTGAAAGAGACAGTGGAAAAGGACTTCTCCATTTCACATACATCAAGTGTGCTACAAATGCAAGAAGCTATTACAGATCTCAAAATTTCACTTTACAATTAAATGATTAATGTGAATACTTCTAAGTGTGGGTAGCAATAGGCACTGTAAGCACTTTACATGCAGCTTCTCATGATCTGTGGCTACAAGTGCTTTGGCTCACTCTTGAAGCACTTGCTAAAAGTGTTACAAATTCCTGTTTCCTCAGACAAAAAGAAAACTAGGCAAAAATAAATTTATTCAGGCTCCTAAAGTCTAGCACTCCCACAGAGTAAGAGCTTTGGTCAACACACTTCAAACGTCGAATCCTGCCTACCCAACTAAATCATCCGTACTTTGCTCAAAGAAACCCTGTCTCAAAGCAAACCCAATGAGTGACCACACACTCAGATTTACCACGTTGTTTTTGCAAAGTATCAGGAAAGGGTGGTAATGGGACCGGAAAAGGAAGGAGCAGGCCACCTATTATGGTTCTATCTTCACCACAGGAGCCACCCAAATAACCCTTAGCTTTCCTACAGTGACACATGGCGATGCCACTTGTCATTACGTGAACCCCGCTCTGCGTTTCAGCTTTTGAAGTTTAGCAGGCTGTTAAAACATTCACAAAGATTGTAAGCAACAAAGGGGAGGGGGAGAGGGGAAAGGCATGTTCCAGTGTTTTCTCCCTCTGAAACAGTTGAGGGGAAAAAAGTGCTTCTCTGGCCTGTAAAAATCTTGTCAAACTCAAGAAGCCCAAGGTAGGCATCAAATGATTTTTAAACACATCCAAGACAATAGAATTACCTGGGCAAAGGCCTTGCTGTTGTCATATTCCCTTCCCATGTTACTAGGTTAGGACTCCGACGTATTAGGCTTGATGATACAAACAGAAGAGTTTCAAATACAAAAAATATTCATCCGTTTGGTTTCATGCAATCCACTACATGCAAGAGGCTGGACAGACATTTCTATTAACCATACCAGCATCTGAAAGCATTTTTACAAATGTAAACTGAACTTCGTAAGTCCTTCATGTTACATTAGTATATACACAGGCTATGGTTATATTTATTTCCAAGTAAAGCTGTTGCTAGGAGGAACAACAACTGGAACTTATGGCAGAGACAAGCACAGGAAATAAAAATGAATATGAAAGAAGAACGCGTTTGGAAAGGAAACTGGCAGTTATCAGAGTTGGAGTTTTGCCAGGCCATCTATGTATATTTATGCATATCAAAATAGAACAGATTCAGGTACAAAACTCAAGAGGCCACATTTCTAATGTAACGCCTTCACATGTGCTACACAGTGGTACAGAACCCTTCCTGAGAGACTCTCATGCTGCTTACCACCCACACCGTTGCTCTCTCCCAGGTCTCTGCAAATACACTCAAATACACCTTGAGCCTCATGTTTCTATGTGTCCCTGGGTCAGATTCACAACTGATTTTTTCTCTGGCTCTGCCCTGCCTACATTAATCTGAGCATCAACTCTCTTTCTTGAGAGTTGCAGTCCAGTTGATGCCCTTCCAGTTCTCCTTTTAAGAGGCTATGCCAACTCCTGTTTTATACACAGACAGAAAGTCTTAAAAACACAATAATTTAAGTTCTTTTACCATCTTATCTTTTTTTTAGTATTAAGACTAAACAGTTATCTGCATATGCCTTTTGGATCTAAAAGGCTATGATAAATAGGGTGGACTAAACATCATCTAAAGGAAAGGATGCTGCTTCATACACTGTCTGCCGCTGCCAGATTAACACATTGTTCCAGAAGCAGCAGAAGTAACAAAGCCTCGTTTCCCAAAAACTTGTTGTCTAACCTCCTCCTCCTCAATAAGATGGACAAGATATGCCAGCACTGTGGCAAATCCAAAACCATTGATGCACTGGTTGGATGTGCAGCAGATGTCAAACAAGATATACAATGGCCAAATCTGCCTGTGCTTCCTTCAGCTGAGGCATTAACTTGGGTCTCCCTCTCCTCTGCGCAGCTGCCAATTTTCACAAGACTCATGAGAACACCATTATGTCTGAAATCTGAACCATCTGGTCACTGGCAGACAGATTTGCAAGGAAGCAAATCAGAAGTGTGGGAGGGATGAGAGAAAGAATATGTGTTAAACAAGTAGCTTAATTCCATCAGGAAACTATACTTAAAACAATCACGTTTATCTATATAGATAATAAAATACCCAAGTCACCAAATGACATTAAAATGGTGTTCAATGGCCTGCCTTAAACACCACATTCAAACATAACCAAAATTACCAAAATTAGCCAAAAATATGTATTCTTAATATTAATGGGGTTTTTTTCCCCCCAGTTCTGAAAATACATATTCTTAACATTAATGGGGTTTTTTTCCCCAGTTCTGGCAAGCAAACACAGACACTACAGACTTTCACAGTAACTGCACATGCTTGTAACCTCAGGATGCTAGAAAAGAAATGAAACTAAAGTAAAAAATTTCAGACAAAATCCTCCTTTTTTCCACCAAAAACCCACACCCACAAGCACTCATGCCACTGTCCTAATGATTCAACTTTCCAGAACCCACACCCTCCCAAGCACCAGCAGCAGCGCTGGCCCTTGCTTTTAGAACACCATTTCTATTTTTAGTTCTACAGAAGTGAGAAGCAGTAATAAAGCGATTAATCTTTCTCTCCCCCTTTACCTAAATTACAAAACTGAGGTGAATCTCTAAGCTAGTTTAAACTATTAGACTCCTTAAACAGGGACAATTCCTCACATTTTAGAACTATAACATTTAAACAAGAAGTTTTCAGATTATGTTGTATGATTCGAAAGAAGTAACACCATTAGCACTATCCTGTAAAGTATTTGTGAAGAGACATAATGAAAGTATTTAAGAAAAAACAAACAGACAAACAAAACCCCCAGGCACTGCTGTCTTATTAAATCTTACAGATTTTAATTTTCTACCTTCCAATGACACTAAAACTCCCCTTCTTTACACATAGGCAGGGAGATTGCATATCTTCTTCTCTATTCTGCCCAGGAAACAGAATCACCTAGTTGTCCAATTCAGTTCTGATTCAAGTTCAGCTGCGAATGAAACTGTTCTGATTTGATTTCAGCTTGCGCTAATGAAGCTGTTGACCCTCTTAGAGCCCCTTCTTAATTCTTCAATAGCTTCAAAATCACTGAGATAAAACTAGCAAAGTGTGAAGTTGAACCATTGATATTTTTTTGAATTATTCTCCATCCTGTTCTTTATATATTTTATAACAGAAGGTATAGTTGTGCACTGAGCCGAAACTTTCTCTAAGCTCTCCACCATGATACTAATCTCTTTCCTAAACTGCTACTTTACTTAAATGTTTATTTGGACTGTTCAGCACTGAACAACTTCTGCATTTTGCTGGCTATTCATACAGCTTAAGTACTTTTGAAGTTCTTTACAATTGGCTCTGTAGCTGATAAATTCAAATACTACACATACAAAACTTCAGAGAAACCCCACTGCTAAGCTTTCACCAAAATGAACACTGCTCTTTTCATTCCTTTATCAATCAGTTTCCAGTTTATGATAATTCTTTGTTCTCACCCTATGCTTAGTTTTCTTCTCTAAAGGAACTTTGCAGAAGGCACTTTTGCAGTCTAAACAACACTAACCAGTTAACAAAATAGTAAGAAAAGGTGAAGAAGTCTACTTCAGTGACATTTTCTTCATAGACTAAAGCCCTATCCTGCACAGGACTGCTCTCTTGAATTGGTGCATAAGCAGTAGTTCATCAAACACACTAAAGCTGGTACTGTCACCAAAAGATGCAGTTTTTTTTTTTTCCCTTTGCTATTTGTACACACCTTCTTCTTTCACCACATCGACAAAATGAACCGGGTTAGGGACAGTGTTTTGTAAGTCACCTAGGAAAAAAAAGGGGTGGGTAGTTTTAGTGTGGATCAGGGCCATGATCCAGATCACCACATAATCATTAAAATATTTGGCCAATAAAACTGAAGCAGCAGTGGTAGGATGAGTCTGAAAGGCTGGGACTGGCCTTCTTCAGTGGCACTCCCTACTTGAAATGCTTGTAAGGGGAAGAGAGAAAAAAAAACAAACAAAAAACACAACAAAAACCCAAACAGCATCATATGCAGAATCCCTCACTGGTGTCATGGAACATTTTTAGGAATGCAAACATATTAGCCTTATTTATTTCAGTAACTGCATATACAAATGCCTGGACTATTATCTCAACTGCGTTGACTGTAACAGCAGTGCAATTACATGCCTACGTAATCACACATTTGACATGTCATCTTAAGCATTAGAGTTTATATTCCACTGTAATAAATGCAAGCAGATTACGTATCTTGGAGCTGTATTTTGGCTCAGTTCACACTGGAAAGTTACACCACTAAGCTTATATTCCATAAAGGATTTATTAACTACCCTGTCTAATTAAGGTTGCACAACTCTTCCATTTTTAAGATCCTGCTTTCAGCAGCTTAAAACCTTGCCAAACTAACCTTTAGCAAGACTTCTCTGACCCTCACACACACCTGACAGAGAAAGGGAAAGTGATGTATTCTGTTCATCTGTCTGAATTTCATTCTAAAAAAGCAGCTTCCCAGAACAAAATGGCAGAGAAAACAGGTTTTATCCACATTAAACATCCAATTTTTTCCTCCAGTTTTCTTGAAAAGCTCTAGAATTTCTATGCTTTAGAACAGTTACATTAAATGAGAAATTGCATCTCTGACATGTTCCAACACAGACACGAAGTGAAAAAAACTTCATCCCCCATACAGTCTGCAAAGAATTTGTGGACAAAGAATTTAACTCCCTAAGATTTTGCTTCTCCTAATCAGAGCTGAACAAAAGCTTTCCTGCAATTATTTCCTGTGGTTCCTAAAACCTTACCATCAAGAAAAAGAACAAGAAAAGGTACAGAGAACAGAGACACATCGCTCAGGTATTCTTAGTCATATCCTTTCAGGTACTCAACCAACAATGAAGGGAGAAGACCACTCGTGTGAATAGATACACTAAAAACAAAGGCCCAGAAGAACTAGGAGGGATGAAAACACATCCTAAAAATAGCAAGCTCAGCCATAAGCAGGGATAGAACCCAGAATTCTCAAAACTTTGTCTTCCTTCAGCTGTTGGCATGTAAGCTAATTCAGAAACACCCCACAGCCATTCCTGCATTTAAAAGTAAATAATCACACCTTTCTGTATAAGCATTCCTCAGTAATTTCATTTTTACTGTCCTTAGGCAGATGTGACAGATCTGGTATGCTTGCAATACTTTTCATATTATCCACAGTAGGTGAAACAGTAGCAGACACTAACCCACCCTAAAAAAATAAGGACGTAAATAGCAACAAAAACAAAAACATCACTAGCAAAAACACGACAATGTGTGCTTTTACTCTAAACTTTGTGCCAGAAGGCAGTAGCTTTCTACAAATAAAATTCAGAGAGCATTTCAATACCTAATCTTTTGGAATGATCCTTTATAGTTAAATGATACAATAGGAAAATGAAAGATAAGCTTTACTGCTTTTGATGCATTGCTGTCATGAGATGACTACAAAGAAGGATGGTAAAACCTGTAACTCATGTTCCCAAAACAAGAGATGGGAATGTCCTGGTGTGATTTTACATATTATTAAAATTGCATAAGGGTCACTGTTTAGCACTCTTTACAAACAGACACATCACTTGCACAAAGAAGTTGACAGTAAGTTCACTGTACTCCTTACCTCCTCTTACGCAAAGGCACAATGAGCTTTTGCTCCGAGGCCACAGTAGCAACAGCTCCAATGTCCCCAACTCATTCAACTCTGACCTTTTCTTATCAAGACAGCTCACAAATTACACACAAACTTCCTCTTACAAACAGCAAAATAAATTCAAAGATCCCTGCTTGATCTCAGCATAACCAATACATAAATCATACTCATCAGCGAAAGCTGCATTTAAGCCAAGCATTACCTAGAAATGCAACACATAGTCATAGCATAAACTAAATGTTTTTGTGTGGTATGTGGCTATCCAAATCTATTGAGTCACATCAGGTATTTTCGCACATTCAAAGAAAACACAAAACACAAATGATTTTGTTTCTCCATTCCACACACTGCCTGATCTCAAAAACACAAGTTGTTTCCCTCACACCCCTCCCTGCCCAGTCCTCAGAGCAGTGACCAGTCCCAAAACCAAAAAATTGTCAGTTAAAAAAATAAATAAATAAATCACACTGTAGGAACAGAGTAGGGTAGAAAACAGTAGCAGGGTTACAGGCATAGATAGGTCTCCTGAAATAGAACCTCCTGCCTTATTTGGGGCAAAAAATTCACTTTATCTCATCTGCTGTTCTCCAGCTCCTGCTGCACTTCCTGCCCAAGGCGAGGGGTCGCCTTGTCGTGAGAAGCAGCACAGACAGCACATGCTGCCTGCACCAGAGAAGTGTTGTCACAGCAACTCCACTTGTATCTTTTACAGTTCTGGGAGACAAAAATATTCGCATTCTTAGAAGATTAGAGGAGTTGAGGCTGTTGACTGATGAAATGGAAACAAAGACGATTTTGAATCAGAGAAAAAAGAAGTATGGTTGCTGAAAAAATTATAGAGTGGTCACTACTTAATCATACATACAAATCAGCCAATAAATTTAAAATCATTTGACAGGAGAATAGGGGTGACAACTAAAAATCCAAATCTCAACTTTACTCTACTTGGCTGAATAACAAAGGAGGAGCAAAGGGAAATTCTCCTCACTTGACAAAACTTGGCAATTCTTACAGACACTCTTTAAATGTCACCTTCCCGGCCGACACAGAACAGTAACAGGCAAGACCATAGGATTAGTTCACTGTTTGGTTGGTTGGGTTTTTTTTTTTAAGCGCTGCATCATTCTACCAGTAAACACACTTGCACCACTAAGACTTTTGTGTGCGTGGTAACAGAGGTGTATCTCTTTCTTTCATCAGCCCACAGCCCACCAATCTTATTGCAAGACTGTGTGTGCTGGCAAGAGGTTGAAACAGAAGGTTTTGTCAAGTTGTCCTCTTCACTGCTGGAATATGAAATACTCCAAGCACAACTCTCAAGGAAACCCCTTTAAAACGCACGCAACCTGTCGACCACATGCAACACTTCTCTCCCTCGGTGCTCTGACAGGCAGAAGAGTGCTGATGGTTGCTGGGGACGGAGGACACTCACCCTCTGCCAGCTCCTCCCTGGCCGCAGCAGAAGTACAGGCTGGGCACACACCACCACTCCCGACAGTGGGACCGCGCTGTGTGGAGCAGGGTGAAGCACAAGCATCGTGACTATCAGGACTGCATAGTTAACCGATCACTCTGCTGTCCTCGAGATTTCTAATTGCAATACTGCAACAACACTATCACAGGCTAATGCTAACTTCTGCATTTAGACAGCAGGAGAAGATGACAAAAAGAGTTTGTCTAAGCGTATAGAAGCAAAGCAAGCGTTCTTCCAGCAGTCCTATTTTTCGCCATTTGATTAGATATAGGGGTATTAAACTTTAGTCTGCAATAGTAACATGCCCAAAGAAGTTCATATCTACAAGACAGTTGCTTTAAAATTAGTTTTGTAGGTGAGCAGGAGGTCATCAGAAATTCACCACCACAGATGCTCTCCATCTCCCTCCCATAACATTTACTGCACTATTTAGTGGTTTCTGGTTTACTTGTATATTAAATGACAAATTATAGTGTAGGGAAAAAAAGGTACTTGCCAACAAAGGATCAAGCACTCTCGAGTCTGCTTTTTTTAGAATGCATCCTCCAACAAATGCAGGAAAATATTTAGAAGTGTTATCCAAAGGTGCCTTTCAAATCACAATAACATGCAGATTTTGAGTGTCCTAACTGAACAGCTCCTACAATGAGAGTAATATATTTATACAAAAAGCCTTAAAAAAAGAAAAAGGCTTAGAAGAGTTAAGAAGACCTTTCCGAAAGTCTATAAAAATAAAATAACATTGCTAGACTATTTGAACGTTCTCCATTAAAAGACACTCAGTTTTCCTTTTCATAAGAAACACTGTAGAGTTCAAGAGAACAACATAGATATTTATCATACTCTGCCCTTTAAAAATCAAAAGGAACCAATTATACCCAAGTTCTCTCTCATACTTGCATCTTAAGAAGAAAAAAGGAGAGTGACCTTTACAATTTCTCTTCCTGTTCCTTAGTTATTTTGCTTGTCCAGTTATACGCTATCTCTTTACATAACATCAAGTGCATCTGCAAACAGAAAAACCTACATTTACCAAAAAGCACAGATTAGAGCTGCCAATATAGACACAGATCATGTAGGTTCTGTAACAAATCCTCTAGGATACAAGTGCAAAAATGTAGGTTTATGCCAGGGTGGGGAGAAGGGCAGACCTACTTCATGAGTTTTCCTCAGCTCTTCCAGATTTATTCAATAAAATATACCAACAATTACGCAACAGCAGCAAAGCCCAGAAGGAAAACCTAGCACTCACCATATTTTCTTCATTTGGTGTTGAGCTCTTTCCTACACATTACATACAATCTTACGGAGGGAAAAAAAAAGTCTGCCTTGAACCTACTTTGCAGGCTGAGTTTAAGTCCCTAATTACAAATGGTTTATGTCACTTCTCACCCAACAGATGACCCAAGTTTGGAAGGGGAAAAAGTAAATAAAGTAAAAAACTGAAACACACCTTCAACACAACTGAAGCAGAACACTATCTCCAATTAAAAGACAAGTAAACTTATTTAGCTGGTTACCCTCTCAATCAAGAAGAAAAACAAAAAAACCCAACTCACCAACTGCTCTGCTACTCAAAAGTAAAGAAAAATCCTTAATCTTCTCAATGAACCCACACATACTTACTATCTTGTATTTGCTTTCGCAAGGATGAAACATATTGAAGCCTATCTTTGATTTAGTTTTTGGAATTGAAAACAGAATAATTCTGGAGCAATGACTCTTTCAGATGCACCACTGCAAGTCTTAGACACAAACTCTAATAAAGTAGTATTTCAGTTCTGAATTAGTTATGTTCTACTTTATAAAGAGAGGGGACCTAGCGATAGCCTTTTATAAATCTATCAATCTGGAAACAGACACATAAATTACTCTGTCTACATATGTGGAAGGTAGAAAGATACGCTTTCCAGGTTTGTTCTGCATGTGCTGGTAAGCACTGATGACAGTAAAGAAAGAATGGACAAAGAAACAAGTTATTCTTGCTATTTTGTAGCTTTCAGTATGTTAATGTCTTCATATCAAATAAAATATATTTAAACTGAGACTTCGAACAAGTGTTTGCTGAAAATCCTCCCCGAAACAAAAGCCATGCTTTACAGTCAAAAGCAAAAAGGGCCTCCTTACCCATACACCATCCCAGAAAACACTTCTGTAACTGATACCTCAAACATACATACTAAGAAATCTGAAGACGTTAAAATAAATTATTTCAAATTTTCAAGATACATCAGCAATACCAATCAACAGATGCTTCAAGAAGACTCCAGGATACGCAGATCATGCTACGACCACTGTCCAAGCAACAGGCAAAAGAAACCACACAGTTCTGCAGTCAGCAGTAAAACTATCCCAAGGAAACTGCTTTCAAAAATTGACAGACAAATAGTCATGGGACAACGGCTTGAACTTTAACTAGCATGTTCAATATACACAGCAAATCCCCAGGGTCATACACTGTATGACTTTAAGATTACCATTACACCCATAAACTTTCACATTTCCAATTAATAATACACACAACACCTTGAAAGTCAATCCTTTCTTCTAGAAGGCCTTTGTGCTTTAAGGCGGCATGAAGGAGGCTTTTAAAAATATACCTGCCACTGCAAATACTATGTGGACTTCTTTTAATGAGCAAATATGAGCATATAAAAAGATTTTTAAAACAGCATATCTGGAAAAGCTTGAGCTGTACCAGGCAAGGCAATCTTGAAGCAGTGCAACGTTGCGACAGTTCTAGCCCGACAGATCAGAATCTAGCTTGCTGCTGCCACCACCTCCTTAAGAAGAACTGGAAGCTCACCTAGAGTATCCACAGAAACTTTGTGCATCTCGGAAAGGCACACGACAGGGTACCAAAAGGCACATTAACACAGAGGCTTCAGCTCTTGTAGCCTAACAAAAAGAGCACTCCATCTGGGTCAACACAGACTTTCTGACTAATCAGGAGTCTGACCAGACTCCAGAGCTGTGTGCTGCCATTCCTTTTTTTCCTTGTTTACACGGACAAGACCTGTGGATGCAGCCTGGGCAGAAGAAAGGGAAAGAATTTTAGGAGGGCTGTTCATATTTTGCACTCAATAGATTCATTTCCTCCCCTTTCCAAGGTCTAAGCACATACAAGAATTGATGGCTGTTCTCTTGCACAAAGTGCAGTAGACAGGATGAAAATCAGTGCATTTAAGGACAAGACTAGAGCGTTCCTTAATATTTCAGTTGAGTTCATCACCTTGATGAGCCTATGAATACTAACAAGCAAAAATAAGTTCAATAATAACTGCAAAGCAAGCATGCAGAGGGGAAAAACCCTACAGACTTTGTAATTAGCTCTGCCAACAGTAAATGAAGCGGCATACATTCGAGAAAGACTGTATATCACTATTTGTATGAAAGAGGTTCCCTCTGCTTCCCTCCATTCTGAAGCATCAGAAAAGACAGTTGCTTTTGCAAGGAACAGAAGACCTACTCTTCTGACATGAGCTTCAGACAAGTCAAACTTCTTATCCTTATGTCCTGATAGTTTTAATTGGCAATTATTTAGAGATGCACAGACTTAATAAAGAAAAGTTTGGCTCTATCAGCTACATGCACAGTACAAATCAACAGTCTTTTAAAGAGATGTACCTTTTTCATGTAACGCTAAAATAAAGTGATCAAGATCCTTAGGAAAAATCATATTTCCAATTATAGTAAGACAAAATATTGATTGAGAAACTGTTACTTAACACGTAATAAGTTTGTACCTAAGATTTAAAAAAATGTTCCAGTACACTCAGCATCTCAATCCAGAAATACAATGCATCTGTGCAAGAAACCTGAAAGAAAAACATCCCACATATCCACTATATTTAGATATTCCCCTACGCGTCTCCATACAAAAACAACTGCGTTCTAACACTTATTTACATCTTTATATTTGTACATTTTAAATTAATAAGACATTCTTACCTGTATATCCTGCCCACCAGCCCCAGGAAGCCACCATAGCTAAAAGCCACTTAAATAATACTCCTTCGATATACCAGAAGCTTTTACTATCCAACACTCGGAGAGGCTGCAGCATAATTAAATACAAGACGTAGGACGGAATAGCAACCAGGTTATTGGCGACCATAAAAGCGAACCTGAGGAGTGCTTTCAGACAGGTATAGCCCACCCGCTGGGCCTGCTCTAGAGTCACGGCCATTCTCTTCACAGCGGAGGGCGCGGGACCGTCCTGCGGGGAGAGGAGAAAGAAGGCACAGGTAGCGCTTCCCGAGCGGGGCGAGGCGAGGCGAGGCTGCCCGCCGGCCCCAGACCCAGCCCGCTCCCGCCTCCGCTGTTAGTCACCGGGGAAGGCAGCTACCCTCGCTCCGAGGGGGCACGAAGGCAGCGGCGCGACCCTCC